>NW_003546596.1:37752-76532 GCF_000090795.2 Amphimedon queenslandica
AACAATGTTGCCCCATGTATGGTGGCCTTAAGAAGAAAGCTTATGCATGTGTGAACTGTAATTGGAGAATACGGAAATAATAATACAATAAATTATAAAACTAAGGAAGAAGAGAGGAAAAGTGGAGGAACTTAGTGGGAGGGAGAGGAAAAGGGAGAGACCAACAATGAAGAAGAATACGTGAGAGAGAGAGAGAGAGAGAGAGGCGTAGATTACCTTGTTTAGTTTTTCTAACTATCTTCACAGTGTGTATTATAACATCAGCTAATTTTTTCCAATTCTTTTCCACTATAACTGACTAAAAGATGCACAAATACATGTAAAATCACAAATGTGTTATGAGGGTGTGTTCTACCTGTAAACTGGCCAAAAACTTGTTATTGGCTTTAAATGTTTTTTTGTAAAGTTTCTCAAACGTTGATCTCAATGGAGCGATGAGCCAAGAAACTGATACTGGCTTGAAACTATAAACAATAAATAAATAAATAAAATATAAATAAATAAATACAAGTTATTTTAGTGTATAAGCCACATAAAAGTACACAATAAATAATTTTGTATTATGAACCAAAAATAACACTATTATACCACCATCATTATCATTACTATATAATTAAATAAAAAAATAATAAATAAATAAATAAATAAATAAATACAAGTTGCTTAGTGCATAAATCTCAATAAACAATCTTTTTATTAGTTAATCCTTACCCTCCCAGTAGATCAGAGGAGTCAGTCTGCTGGCTCAAGTTAATACTAACGAGTTTATTCCCAGTGATGGAGGAGAGGTAGCTGATACAGGCAGTCTTACCCACTCCAGTCTCACCTACTAGCAACACTGACTCACGGAACTGGACAGATCTTGCAATGGACTCCAATAGACACATTGAGGTACGAGTGGAGGCATAGCATGAACTAGGGAAAGGAAAAGAAATGACGAATAAATATATAAATGAATAAAGTTTTAAAAGAAAAAGAAAGTAATATTAAAGAAATCAGAACCTAATAGTTTCAAGGTCTAAAATGTCAGGATCTAAAATACTTCAAGGCTTGGCTATTGGCCACTATACGACATTTTAGCAGTAGCAAAATTATGTAGCTTTCTGGCTAATCTTAACCATGTACATGTACATATTTTAGGCGCTTAAAGGAATGAAGGGCAAGATAGAGAATGAATGAGAATGGAGGAGGGAAGAGAAGAGGAAGTGGTGGAGGAAAGTAATATGATAGAATCATAGAAGGAGAAATTAATGATAGAATAAATGGCAGTGTCTTACTTCACTCTCTCTGTTCTTGAGCTGCTCAAATATGCTCTACCAATGCTGACAGTAGTCAAGGCATCATTATAGCTAGGTTTGTAATCATGACATAAATACTTGACCTAATAATTGTATGCAAAGTCACATGAGTGATGATGATAACTATCAATTTAAATTACGGTTTCTTCAGAGAGTCCTCCACAGAGTGATTTCAATTGGAGGGCAGCTTTATAACGTTCATTTGAATGTAAGTGACCAACAATAACATCAACTAACTGGTGAAGAGAAAGAGAAAGAAACGAGAGTGAAATACAATGCTATGGACATTTGGTATACTAATACATGCAACCAAAACTTAAAATTCAACAAACATTCTACACAGTATAAGGAAATGTATCAAATTATGTGATCAATATAAACTACATGTGTGTTGTCAGAGATAGTTTTATAAAGCACTATGGCCTCTAACAGTTAATAGTAATGAAGTATTATGATGAATGCTCATAATTAAAGCAAACACAATTAAATTTGAATAAAAGAATGTTCCAACTAATAAACTCACATCAAGTAGCATATCATTGAATGAGGTTATTGATCCTGTGTGAGTTGACATTGACATTAACCGTCCACTTAACTTCAGTAGCTTCCTAATATCCAAGACAACCCTTTCTCCTTCTAATGACTCTGAAGTTGATATAAGGGTGTGTAGAAATGAAGCAAGTCCAGAAATGTTAAACTTTGATGTTAGAATCTAAAATAATAAAAAAGAAACAGTTACTTATTGTCACCATGATGATAATTTTCTATCTAAATAAAAATTTACACATATTAATTACATAGAAAATGCATACACACACATTCAATTTCTATTCCTTCTAAACCAAAAATATCTAAAGTCAAATCAGGTGCAATGTGGAATAGAAACAGCAGTATGTACATGTACAACAATTGATAGACAGCCATTAATTTAGGGCCCCATTGCTGCATGCAATTTGGTGATTACTTTGATTCTTAGGTAAACCATTGTTCCATACTTAAGGCAATAGAATTGCCCGTAGATCAAAGCAACTACAAAGCTGCTCAGTATGTGCCTATAGCTTACATTGTAAGTCAAAAATATGTAGCTAGTACAAACCAGTGGGTACTTTATGCATGTACATAGTATAATAGCAAAGTATTGGCTTGCTTCCCTCTTACTTCCTGAAGTTTTGATAAATTCCCTCCAAGATACTATTTCATATTTCCTTCATACTAAATGCTAGTATTTACGTCAAACAGTAAATTGATGACAAACTGGGAATAACAGTGTTACATTACTATAACTATATATAAAGTGGAAACTCTGCAGAAATCACCAGTAAAACCAGTACAAGATCACAACTAAACCAAGATCACTACTAAAGATCACTACAAGATTACTACTCAAACCAATACAAGATGAAGCTAGCTATAGTACTCCTGTTTGCCATGTCAATGGTACTCATTGAAGGAGCAAGGCCAAACTACAGGAGAGAGTACTGCCACAACGAGGACTACTACCCTAACCAGTACTTCCCACGTCTTAGCTGTGGGACTGACTACGTCACACTTGAAGTCAATAAGAGTTTTAAGATTAAGCTGGTCTGCAGCAAAGGGATCAAGTGCGGTATAGTGGATAAAGCCCTCAACGATCCAGTCCTCTATCACAATAACTACAAGATAAAGGATGCTCTGGATAAGTTTGCTTATGAAGAGTGTGGCATTGTCGTGAGGGAAAAGGATGGACAGGGAAAGTGCTACACATTCTAAAGAACTGAAGACTTAAATATATTATGAACTCTGGAGTATAGCCATTAATTTTTTAATATTTTTTAGGAATTGTTATGATGGCTGATTAGGAATTTTATTAGTATTTTGCTGAAGTATTATTATAAAATTATTGCTGCTATTTTTTAGTTATGATTTTTTTTATAACAGTAAATCCACAATAGTAGAGCCAATGTACACACTAAGCATGCAACCATATACCAGCACTATACATTCCTTTACTAATTATAGTATAAATTCCCCTTTAAAGGTTTCCCATTACTACTAGTGCATGACTAATATCTTTATGAATAATAAAACACAGTCACTGACTGCATAAGTGAATTACAAAAAAACCATTAACTATTATATGAAATAGAGTGCTACTGTAATGGTAGCACCTGTTGTCTCAGTATTATACAGGATACTAAAAATTCTTAGTATTGAGCTAGCTTGCAGACTGCATCATGTGGTATCACAATAACATCGACTTCTATGATTTTTAATTTTTGCAATGAAACAAAAGTCAAATGATGTTAATATAATAATAATAATATATCACAGTGTAGTATAAGAAATTTAGTGACTAACTATTAACTATTCAATGAGTATCAATTACACCTGCTATTTAAAGAACAAGCCTCTCAGTAAAACCATAACTGGAAGTACAAGAGTATGAAGCTTGCTATACTACATGCAGCTCTGTTTCTATTGTCCTTTATTCTTGTGGATACAGTGAAAGGATCCTACAAGCGACAATACTGTGGCAATAGGATCCATGTAACAAGTGGAAGTTATCCTCGTCTTGTCTGTGGTGACAATTTCCTTAAATTTTCTTACATAAGGCAAAGTGAAGTACTGCAGCCGTACTTTGCTCATGGCGATCAAGTCTATTGTTATCGAGTTATAAAAGTTCTAAATGATCCTCTTCGCTATGGGTCATTTCAAAAAAATCCAAGACTAAGGAAAGCAATTTTGTATTTTGCAATCAACAATTGCCAAGAAGAAATGGACAAAGACTTTGATGAAGATGATTACAATAATTTACTAAATGAGCATGAGTCAAGTGAAGAGAGGTCCAATAAAATGAGTAGAAAAGACAAATGGAGGAAAATACAAGAAAAATACAAGAAAAAATATAAAAAGCGTAAATATACCTACAAGACTAAAATTAAAGACGAGTTCTAGAGACAAAGAAGAATCAAAGATCTGCATTCGAGATATTTATAAATTATTAGTAATAATTATAGATAAAATATTACAATTGTTTGTATTACAATTTTTTTATTATTATTATTATAAAACTTGTTAATATTTCAAAGGCAAGAGGGCTGGCTTGCACTCATTGCATTGCAGACAAGCGAATTATTCTGTACATACACATTTTTTATGATGATCTAAAAGTCAACAAAGTACATGTGTTTTTAAGCAATGATTAATGACAAAGAATATTGAAAGGAGCCAATTTTAAATGCTAGGATAAAATAGAAAAGACCCACACAAAAGCTACAGCATTACTTTTATTCTGAGCAAAACAGATTCACTACAAATAGAAACTCACCATTCATAACATGTACAATGTACATGTGTGTACCTGATAATAAACAGGTGAGACTATCTGTTACACAAATCATTTCCCTCTCACTTCCGTAATAAACTTCAACATATCAACTTTATCAAGTTACAGTCTATAAAATACCCATGTCAGAATTTCCTACAAGTCAAACACTATCCAAATCTCACATTACTACTCTGTGGAGAGGAATACACAATGACCACTACATTAAGTTTTTGACATTCGTATAATACAGTACAAAATGATTTATTGGCGAGGAATTAATATAGGCAATTGGCGGCTCTGTGAAGAAATCACCATATAATCTGCCATTTGGTTTCAATCTGTGCATGCTCAATGGCTGTGGTACGAAATTGCCAAAATAAAATCCGCCAATTTCTTTTCACAGGCAAATTTGCCAAATATTACTTCCACCAATAAATCATCTTATACGGTACATGTACAGTAGACAGCCATAATAGTTAATGAGATTCATTAAGCTACAAATTTTAATAAAGGTGGTGCTAGCTTAATAATAGCCACAGGATCCAGAAGACATGATGAAGCCCACAATATTTGCTCTGTTTGTACTGTGTGTGATTATTATAGAAGCAAATTACAAGAAAGATTACTGCAACAACAAGGAATATGTACTAAAAGGAAACGATCTTCCTCATCTTCACTGTGGCACAAACTTTTTTCTCCTTTCTTACTATCAGGGTCGAAAGAAACATGCTTATTTTGTATCAAAAGGAATTGTCAAGTGTGAAAAAGTGAAAGAAGTATTGCAGTATCCAGGTGACTTTGGTAATTACACAAAAATCAAAGAAATACGAGATGCTATTCAGACATTTGGCAAAAACGAATGCCCCAATCTAGATCTACAACCCAATGTTGAATTGTAAAAGTTCAACAAACCTGTTGCATGTTTGAATAGAACACACTTTTAAAATGTTCTAATTTTTGATGTAAAATATTTTTTTTATTAATAATTTTCTTATCAATAAAAATATTATTAATGAATGACCATCATGTGCTAGCTACTATCTTCATGGGCAGTGATATCTAGTTTAAAAATGAATAAACTGAAGAGATAAGAACACACAGTAAGTATACCAATGTAAGCTGTGGTTATAGGTATTTGGATGACAGAGAGTATGAAAAATAGAATATTAAGTAAGTATACACTATACACACAATACAACAAATACATTGGGCCTCTATAATATAACGAAATTTTTGGGACAAGAAAGTTTGTCTGCTATACAAAGTTGTCTTTTATGTGGAGGTTATTTTATACAGTAAGGAATGTACACTAGGTGCTGTCTGTTAAATGGAGATGTCTGCTATAGAGAGCCTATACGTTAACACTTGGGAAGCAATACTAATATCATCATTATTAGGGTTTCCCACAAAGCACAGCAGCATGTTCCATGAGCTGACAAGCAATACAGGACATGGCATTTGGAGCAACTTTAAAATTTCGTAAAAAATCTAAATTTGATCAAAATCAACTCAAAGTTGATACACAACATAAGGAATACAGCCTATTATTCTAAAGTGGTAATTGTTGTTTCAGTATCATAAGGCATTATACTAGTAAATTCTTGCAAATTGTGCATTGTATAGCTTGCAGACACTACCATGTTACAGAAGATATGAAATTTTGTGATTGTAATAATTATTTGACATGAAACAAAAATTAGAGAAAAATTCATGGTACCGTATACATTCAAATTTTCGAGTGTTTAAAATTTCGTGTTTTCAATGAAATGTGCTCAAAAGTTAATATTCGTGTGAGCTAATTCTTATGTTCTGGCCATAGTCTACATACAATAGAATGGCATTAGAGGTGGTTTAAATTTCGTGGAATTAAGGAAAGCACGGAAATAACGAAATTTAATACACCTCGGAAATTAAGATGCGTATGGTATACATGTAAGATATTAATAGTAAGATACCATCTAAAGTATAGTATAAGGAAACTATATTAACTATTCAATGCATGCATGGATATCAATTACAGCAGCTATTTAAAGTGGGGATCCTTTAGTAAAACCATCATTGAACAAAGTACAAGAATTATGAAGTTCACAATACTGGCCCTGTTCCTAATGTCCTTTATTCTTGTGGATGCAGTTGGTTACAAGAAGTATTGCAAGAACAAGAAATACTTAGTAAATGGAAAAGATATCCCTCATCTTCACTGTGAAAAGGATGCCTTTATGCTCACTTGGGGATCTAAAAAGAACAAGAGGCATGCCTATTTTGTACAAAGCAACGTGGTTCGATGTAATAAATTAAATGAGGTCCTGAATGATCCTGGTCGCTATAGGTTTAACAAAGTTCCAGCTATAGAAGAGGCAATGATAAGATTTGGAGTAGATGAAGAATGTTTTGATTAATCTGAAAATCAAAAACTCAGGAAGACAATCTTTTTAGAAGACATAAAATATATTAGCTGATATTTTAGATATTATATAAATGATATTTTAGATATTATATATTAGTGAGTGATTAGATATAAAATTTCTTCTATCATAATTTTTTTCATAAATAAATTTTTTTATTGGGAATTGTGATTTTGCAAATACCACTTACTATGACCTGAAAGTTACGAAATTGTCAGTATGCCATTTATACACTTAAGCAAAGCACAAAACACAGTCATTGTAACAACTGCAGAACCAGATGTATGTCATAATAAGCTACTTTTTCTTCATTTGTATACATGATGGGGATTTAATAACAAGTCAGTCTATACTACATTTAAAAAAATCAGATTAGAATACTCTTCCCCTGCAAGATAGAAGCTTGTTTGTAACAGTTTACTCAAGTAATTCTAATTCCAATTTGCTATTTAAAGTGCATACAGGCTAACTTAAACTCAATAAATCTCTTTAAACTATTTAGCTAGGTAAGGTTTTGTTTTTATATTCTTAGTATTTTTAATTTATTACTTTATTACAAAACGTGCATAATTAGACTATTACAATTGAATACTGTATGACAAAAACAAGCTGCCAGAGGAGCCAATTTAACATGTTAGGCCATGCATGCACAGATAAAATAGAATTAAGTGTCACACTACTGAAAGACTAAAAGTTAAGAGTATTACTTCTATTTTCTCTTAATGGACTGAGTGAAAGAGATTCAAAACAACACACCATTCATAACATGTACATAATAATAAACAAATGAGACTATCTACTACACAAATCATTTCCCTCTTACTTCCGTAATAAACTTCATCAGATCAAGTTACAATATAGAATACCCCAGCACGATACAGAATCAGATTACATTTACTACAGGACAACACAATCCAATCATTACCACTGCCTATTGCTATTATACATGTACTTGTGCTGCATGGAGAGGAATACATACATGTATAATGTTAAGCTTGTGGGATTGAATGTATAAAACCATACAGATAATTATGTACTTCAGACCTATTAAGAAGCAATTAAAAAAACAGAGCTATATAGCAATAGTTAATGAATTCACTAAGCCAAATTTTTATTAAATGTGGTGCTAGCTTAACTCTGATACTCTAAAACAGCCATATAATGAAGCTCACACTATTCAGTCTGACTGCTCTGCTTGTACTGTCAGTAATTACAACAGAAGGAGCAAGATCAAATTACATGAAAGATTACTGCAATAACAAGGATTATTGTGCCAACAGAAGAAAGCTTCTTCGTCTTCACTGTGCATCAAACTTTTTTTACCTTTCGTACGGTGAAAAGAAACATGCTTACTTTGTAAGGGAAGGAAAAGTCAGATGCAACAAAGTGAAAGAAACATGGCAGGATCCAGATCACTTAGGTGATTACACAAAAATCAAAGAAATATGAGATGCTATTTATAAATTTGGCAAAAATAAAAGCTCCAATCTAAATCTACAACTCAAAGATGAATTGTAAAAGTTTAGCAAACTTGTTGTATGTTTGAATGGACACACTTTTTAAAAATGTTCTAATTTTTAGTAAGTAAAATAATTATTTTTCTATCAACAAAAATTATTAATTAATGGCATCATGTGCTAGCTATAATCTTCATGGGCAGTGATCTCTAGTTTAAAAATGAATAAACTGAAGAGATAAGAACACACAGTAGGTATAGCCATGTAAGCTGTGCTCATAGGTATTTGGATAACAGAAAATATAAAATAGAATATTAAGTATACACACAATACAACAAATACGGTGTAGCTGCATGAGCACTATATGCGAAAATCCTACAGGGGGGACCCTGATCAAGATATAGCTTGAGTAAACTGTTTAGTTAAAAATATTAATGTTAAGTTATTAAGTTTTATAAAATTAAAGTTAACTAACTATGTGAAACAATATCAATTACAAATTTACAACTGGTATTTAAAAAGTTGTAAAGCAGCCTTTAAACCATAAAAACATGAAGACAACACTTCTAGCTCTGTTTCTATATTCCTTCATTCTCATAGGCACAGTCAAAGGAAAGTACAAGGACTTGTACTGTGGGAGACAGGACTACATACTAACACCAAAAGAGCTCCCTCATCTTCACTGCACTCCAATCACTTTTACTATTCATTATGGAGACTTTCAAAATAAGAAGTATGAAAAATTTGTAGATGGTGGAAAAGTCAAATGCAACAGAGTATTGAGAGTATTGAATCATCCTAACATCTTTGGAGCATTCTATAGATTTGATGCAATAGGAGCTGCAATCATAGCCTTTGGGATGGGAGAATGCCTTGAAGACATGGGGAAGTTTAAAAGGGAGCAATACAATGATTTGAAGAGAGCTTACCAGTACAGTAAGACAAAGAAGAAAAGGAGAAAAGACAAGGAGTTTTAGTCATTGCACAGCTGAAGAAGGACTCCTGCCTGATGAGCAAGAAGCATAATCAGCAAGGGGGGAACAATGTAATATTCTCCAAGAGATTTCATGCATGCAGAACTCAAGATACATGTCTCAACAGAACAAATTAATTATTTACTCTTGGTTATATGTTTATATCAGCATGCAGTATATTATGTTGTTTTATTTTATCATTACTTTTGACAACAATTTAAATGAAATTTTGAAGAAAATGCCACTGAAATTAAAACTTACCCATTATTATAAATTATTAGCTGCTATGTGGTGAGGATGATGAAAGAGAAAAATCTAATCTGCCAAACACTAAATTTAGTCAATCTTTATTAAAATTTCCAACCGCAAATAAAATATACGGTAAATTACGGAAATAATGACATCAGAGCAAGTGATCATTGTCATGCAATTGTAATGATGAGCAATTCATACACTAAGTCAATGACAACAAACAAGTGACAGGGACTACCCATGACACTAATCAATTCACTTCCCTCTCACTTCCCTACAGATCAAGTTTCAGATGCAATACAAGACTATGCTCAAGAATCAATGTTATGCGGAATTTCCGTCGAGACATTTGAAATCAAATATATCACTATTTTCATACAATAGTACTAATGTTAGTAAGACTCCACTGCGATGAGTTTGTCGCTCTGAGATATCAATTACATGTACAGCTGCTATTTAAAGTGGAAACGTTTTGGCAAAATCTATCATTGGACAAAGTAAAAGGACATGAAGTTCACAATACTAGCTCTGTTTCTATTATCTTCTTTTTTTGTGGATATGGCCAAAGCATCTTATAAGGAAGACTACTGTGGCAACAGAGTATATGTAACAAGTGGTGCAAATTATCCTCATCTTCATTGTGCTGATAATTTCCTTACATTTTCTAAGACAGAAACAGAACATTTACAATTTGCTCATGGTAATGTAATCTATTGTCCTCGAGTAATACGAGTCCTAAACAATCCTCTCCACTATGGATCATTTCATAGAAATCCAGTACTAAGAAATGCAATTATGCACTTTGCAACTGACAATTGCGAAGAAGAAATGGATGAAGACTTCGATAGGGATAATTACAATGGATTAATAAACGATCATGAATCAAGTAAAAAGAAACCCAATAAAAAGAAGAAAATGAGTAAGAAAGAAAAAATGATGAAAAAACTAATGAAACACAAGAAACAACATAAAAAGGCAAAAAAGGCCAATAAGAGATAAATTCTAGGGATAAGGAGGAATCGAATATCTAAGAAGATCCAAGTCTTCAGAACATTATAATACACTAGTTATTAGTTAAAGCTATTTTTTGGAGTTTATTAATTATTAGTGAACAGATAAATAAAATAATAATTATATTGATGTTACCAAGTGCAATAGGCTAAGATGCATAGAAATGCACTCACTGCAGTACTTGAGCGGTGAGCAATGGCAAATCACTTCACCCATTTCCATTACAGTGTCGTATGAATAAAATAAAATAAATGACTGTAAAAGTTATAGATTACTCTAGTGAGGGAAACAGATTCAATACAACAGTATAGCAACCACATTCATGCAACTGAACCAGCAAGACTATTCATTAGACAAATCATTTCCCTCTCGCTTCTGTAATTAGTACAGAATACGCCTGATCTTTGGTAATTGTATGAAAATCAAAGAAATAAGAGAGACTATTCATAGATTTGGTACAAAAGAATGTAATCTATACCTACAAATCAAAGATGAATAGTAGAAGTTTAACAAACTTCTGCATGTTAATACAGCACACACTTCAAAGTTCAAATTTTTGATGTGAAATAATTATCTTGTAACTAATGGATGTTGGCTGATGATAGTTATGTCCCATTTCTTATCTTCATGGACAGTGATCTATAGCTTAAAACTGAAGAGATAAAAGTATACCAATGTAAACTGTGGTTATAGGTAAATTAAAATTTCCAACTGCCAATAGAATATACGGTAAATTACGGAAATAATAACATCAGAGCAAGTGATCACTATCATACAATTGTAATGACGTAGAGAGCAATTCATACACTAAGTCAATAACAACAAACAAGTGACAGGGACTACCCATTACACTAATCAATTCACTTCCCTCTCACTTCCCTATAGATCAAGTTTCAGATGCAATACAAGACTATGCTCAAGAATCAATGTTATGCGGAATTTCCGTCGAGACATTTGAAATCAAATATATCACTATTTTCATACAATAGTACTAATGTTAGTAAGACTCCACTGTGATGAGTTTGTCGCTCTGAGATATCAATTACATGTACAGCTGCTATTTAAAGCGGAAATGTTTTGGCAAAATCCATCATTGGACAAAGTAAAAGGACATGAAGTTCACAATACTAGCTCTGTTTCTATTGTCTTGTATTTTTATAGACAATGTCAAAGCTGTTCGCTACAGGGAGAAATACTGTAATGGTATGGAGACTGTAGAAGGTGATAAAGCTTCTCTTCGATGTCACAGCAACTGGATTAAATTTATTTTTGAAAATGACTACTTCATAGGTCACATAGAATTGATAAAGAACGACCCCGACACGTGCAAAAGATTTTATCATATCCTCAGGTATCCACAATTCTATGGTAAATTATATGAAAGCCAAGAAGTAACAGAATCATTGAGAAAATTTGGAGTCAAAGAATGTGGCAGTGACGAAGGAGAATATACTCTAACCAAACTATTCAAGAACATCAGAAGGTTGCAACAATGAAATATCTAAAAGACTCAAGAAGAACATGCGTGAAGGTTTTTAAAGGACATACAAACATTAGCTATTAGTTTTAGTTTTCTAGTTATATTTTAGTGAATAGATAGATAATATCATTTTTTTTCTATGACTTTTTTATAAGAAAATTAAAATTTGAAATATTGCATGGTGAGCTGGCAATGACTGCATGGGATGGGTAAACACTAGGCCTAAATGACATACTGTATTTCTACAACAGTATCACTTATACATACACATAAAGGCTGTGGCCTAAATCTAAATATAAATCACTTCCCTCTTACTTCCATATAGCTACACCAGATCAACTACAACTGTAATAAGATAGAATTTAAGTACATGAAGGAAAAAAATATCAGTTTCCTTCAATATCACTCATGACTATGACTACATTATAATAAGATTTGGGTCTGAGTGAATGTACAGTAGACAACCACAATGTCTCTACCTTTAACTATTGGATGGGTATCAATTATAGTTCCTATTTAAAGTGGGGATATCTTTTAGTATCATAACCATCATGAAGTTCACAATACTAGCTCTGTTTCTATTATCTTCCAGTCTCCTAGAGGCAGCAACAGTTAATTACAAGAATAAATACTGTCAAAAGAAAGAATTCGTAACAAGTAAGAAGCAAACACCTCACCTTCACTGTGACAAAAACTTTATTTTACTCAAACATAAGAGAGGAGGTGATCATTATGAATACTTTGCAAAAGAGAATATAATCAGGTGTGCTAAATTATTTAAAGTTCTGGAGGATCCTAATGGTTTTGGTGCATTTTATCGATTTGCTGAAATTGAAAAATCAATGATGGATTTTGCCGAAAATGAATGCAATAGAAGTGAAGAAGAAAAGCAACAGTTTGAAAGTGCTTTAGTAGAGTACAATAAAGCAAAGGCTGCCTCCATTAACAAAATGAACAATCAAAATAAGAAATACAGTAAACCAAGGACTCAGGTCGGGAAATTTAAAAACAAGCAAAATGAAAATATTGACAAAGATACAAAGCAAGAAAAAGACCAAGAGAAAGAAGACCAAGGGTCTGAGAACAACCAACAGTGTGATGCTCTCTAAGGATAAGAAGTAATCCATGGACCAAGGACTATCATATGCAATACATTAGTTAATAGTGTATATTATATTTTAATTTAGTTCCTTCTATTTGTGCATAAGTGAGAATCTAGTTCCAAGGTTAATTGATACATGTTGAGTAGTTTGAAAGCCAAGGTGCAGCAGAATAGCAAAATCTGTTCACTAATAGAGTCAAACATCAGTCCAATCACCCCACTATTCTGATCACTTCCCTCTCACTTCCCTGTAACTATATACCCCAGTACATGATATCAAGTTAGAGCATATGATACCCCAGAAAGATACAATAAGTGTTTCCTTTAAGGTAAATGCAATCCAATCCATTACTTATTATCAATAGCTACTTACCTACATGTACTACAAACTGTCATACATTATAATTATGATAACATTTGGCACAATTGACAACCTAAATGTGAATTACAGGGGCTGCGCTCTTATACACACAATTGTGATTATCATTGATGCATGGATGAAGAACATTTCTTCTAAATATTGTATAGAAAACAGAAGCTTAAAATATCAATTAATTCATAACTATATGTACACATGTACGTGTACATTGTCATCAAAATAAACAATGAGTGAGAGAGTATTTATTAAGGTGGAGAGTGTGACCTAGTTCAGTTGAGGAGTAGATACCAGTAAAGAATATGAAGCTTCCATTGATCGCTCTGTGTCTCTTGTCCTTTATTCTTATAAATGCTGCTGAAGCAAACTATAGGAAAGACTACTGTGGCAACCAGGAATTTGTGCCATGTACTAAATACCCTCATCTTCACTGTGGGAAGCGTTTCTTTACCCTTTCTTACAATGGTGGGAAGAAGCACGTTAATTTCATAGGGAAAAAAGGTGCCATGTGTAGCAACGTCAAGAAGGTTCTGGGCTCTCCTGGCCAATATGATAATTTTAACACAGTTCCTGCAATAGCAAATGCCATTATAAAATTTGATGACAACGAGTGTCAAAAACTATTTGAAGAAAGGAATAAGAATGAAGGGCTGTTTCAAGAAGAGGATCCTAGGTTTGAAGAACTGGGTCTAGGTCCTATTGCTAGAGAACAGAGTTCTGGTCCTATTGCTGAAGAAAGTGTTTATGACTTCAACAAGAATCGTATGGATAAGAAGCATAAGACGGAAGATGATGAGGAGGAGGAGGAAAACAAGAATGAGATGAAGCCTCACTGGAAACAAGAGAAGGGATATCACCAAGATGATGATGATGATGAGGAGCAAGAATGGAGAGAAGTGGAATATAGGGATGACAAAGAGCAGCCTGACTGGAATTAAAGACACATTCAGAACTGATACATGTACATTACTCTTAAATACACTTTATACAGTGACTTTAGAGCACATTCGTAGCTAGTTTATAGTTTTTTTTCATAGCAATTTTCAATAAAGGCTTTTCTGTTAAAAATAATTGGTAACATTAATAACTAAGAGATATAATAGAATGAATGAGTTAATTAATTACCTCCTGACACAACACAAAGGCCACCTACATGTACATGTACATGTACATGTACATGCACAAGTTATAGCAATCTACTCTTGGTTATAGCAACCTAGTAGCAATGTTATATAATGTGAATAGTAAGGCTTTGGCTAAATTGCAAGAAATAATGACTAAATTAAATGTTGTCGAAAGCTCAACACGAACAAAATTGGAGTCTATTAAAAAACAAAAAACTAGGAGTCTAAACTACTTTAAATATTTATAAATATGATCACAAAATTATTCTTTCAAATCAAAATGTATGCATAAATAAGGCATACAAAACAAAGAATCAAAGACTATAGTGTTTGTGTGAACTAGCTGGCTAAGAGGAAAAGGCCACTTATCATTTAAAGCTAAGAAATTGCTTGATCATAACAAGGCTACACCCATGGTTTTGTCCAAAAAACGATATGTGCTTACTATCAAAATATATTCCTATTTCCTTATCTATAGAGGTCATTGTTTATACTTTCATGTTTATCATTGCTGTTTGCATTCAATACAACAATAGCACTGTGATATGAGAACATCCTGTTTACTGATACACAGTATACTGTATAGCACTTTATTTTGGCAGCGCTTTATTTTGGCAATTTTGTTGTAAAATTGCAATTGGCGGTTTTTAATTTGGCGATTTTTGTGTACACATGCATTACTGAGCATGCGCATTAATGATTGGCGGTTTTAATATTGGCGATTCTGCTTGCAAACCACCAATTGCCAAAATAAAACTCTGCCAAATTAAAGCGTCATACGGTATTTAGCAGGATCAAAACACAGCTACATTATACGCATAAAACACATAAACATAATATACTACAATAGTAATCTTTAGATTAAAGTATAGCAGAAGTTACTAACAAATTGTTAATGTAATTTGGAGGTCGGTGAATTAATTGTTGCCACATGCCATGAGTAATATTCAAATCGGCCGATTTTATTTTAGCGAATTATCAAATTGTGAAATTAATAGTTACATCATACATGTGCATGTATGGATATTTAATGAAACATTACCTATACATATACTGTATAACATACATGTACACGCGTATATGGTCACAAAATGGCCTCTAGTGAATATCATAACATCAGGATCTAGTATAAAAGAAGCATACTACTAGTGGTAATTCTGTATACTTCGAGACAGGAGAAATTATTATCACATAGTACATATACATGTATATGATGCATAACCATCTCATTGTATATTAAAGTAAATTCTTAGTGACTTGTTGTCCTTAATGTAGTCAATTAATAACAGCTGCATCTCAGGGGACAAAGAATAATAAATTACTGCGTGTCACTGTTAGGCAGTAGATCAGTTGAGTTACCAACAGTGAATTACATGCAGTTCAGTTGTTGACAGTTAATTAGTGAAGAAGAGTATTTATTGATTACCAATAAGTATTTATCTATAGCTGGTTTCACATAAACTTGATAGTCGCCATTTTGCAATTTGTTTCATTGCAACCACACCCACAAAAATATTTATTCAGAAAGCTACCACATTAGATCATTGATTTTAAATAGAGAGTAGTGCACACATGGGGTGTGACCAGAATAGGCGTGACTGGAGACGTAGGTACATACATACAGAGGGAGGGAGGGAGACTTTGCCTGAGTGGGGCTCACTCATGCTCGCCCCAATTATGATAACATTCGGTGCAATTGACAACTTAAATGTTAATTACATTAGATGCGCTCTAATACACACAATTGTGATTGATGATTATCATTGATGCATGGATGAGGAACATCGCCACTAAATATTGTATAGAGACAGAAACTCAAAATATCAATTAATTCATAACTACATGTACATGTGTACATTGTCATCAAAATAAACAATGAGTGAGAGAGTATTTATTGAGGTGGAGAGAGTGACCTACATGTAGTTTAGTTGAGGAGTAGATAGTAGATACCAGTAAAGAATATGAAGCTTCCATTGATTGCTCTGTGTCTCTTGTCCTTTATTCTTATAAATGCTGTTGAAGCAAACTATAGGAAAGACTACTGTGGGAACCAGGAATTTGTACCAGGTACTAAATACCCTCATCTTCACTGTGGGAAGCGTTTCTTCACCCTTTCTTACAAAGGGGGGAAGAAGCATGTTAATTTCATAGGGAAAAAAGGTGCCATGTGTAGCAACATCAATAAAGTTCTGGGCTCTCCTGAGCAATATGATAATTTTAACAGAATTCCTGCAATAACAGCTGCCATTATAAAATTTGATGACGACGAGTGTCAAAAACTATTTGAAGAAAGGAATAAGAATGAAGAGCTGCTCAAAGAAGAGGATCTTACGTTTGAAGAACTGGGTCGAGGTCCTTTGGCTGAAGAACTGGGCCCAGGTCCTATTGCTGAAGAAAGTGTTTATGACATCAACAAGAATCGTATGGATAAGAAACATAAGACAGAAGATGATGAGGAGGAGGAGGAAAACAATAATGAAATGAAGCCTCACTGGAAGCAAGAGAAGGGATATCACCAAGACGATGATGATGAGGATGAGGAACAAGAATGGAGAGAAGTGGAATACAGGGATGACAAAGAGCAGCCTGACTGGAATTAAAGACACATGCAGAACTGATACATGTACATTACTCTTAAATAAATTTTATACAGTGACTTTAGAGCACATTTGTAGCTAGTTTATAGTTTTTTTTCATAGCAATTTTCAATAAAGGCATTTCTGTTAAAAATAATTGATAACATTAATAACTATTATCATAAAGAGATAATGACAAACTGTGATAGAATGGATGAGCTAATTAATTACCTCCTGACACAACACAAAGGTCACCTACATGTACATAAACATGTACATGTACATGCACAAGTTGTAGCAATCTACTCTTGGTTGTAGTAACCTAGTAGCAATCTTGTATAATGTGGATCGTAAGACTTTGCCTAAATTGCAAGAAATAATGACTAAATTAAATGTTGTCGAAAGCTTGACAAGAACAAAATTGGTGTCTATTAAAAAACTAAAAATTAGGAGTCCAGGCTAAACTACTTTACATATTCATAAATATGATCACAAATTTATTCTTTCAAATCAAATTGTATGCATAAATAAGGCCGGTAGACAATACAAAGAATCGAAGACTATTGTGTTTGTGTAAACTAGCTGGCTAAGAGGAAAAAGCTACTCATCATTCAAAGCTAAAAAATTGCTCCATCATAAAATATATAGGAAATGATATGTGCATAATTTCTATTTCCTTATTTATAGAAGTCATTATTTATACTTTCGTGTTTATCATTGCTGCTTGCATTCGATACAACAATAGCACTGTGATATGAGGATATCCTGTTTACTGATTCACAGTATACCGTATAGCGCTTTATTTTGGCAGCGCTCTATTTGGCAATTTTGCTGTAAAATTGCAACTGGCGGTTTTTAATTTAGCGATTTTTGTGTACACATGCATTACTGAGCATGCGCATTAATGATTGGCGGTTTTAATATTGGCGATTCTGCTTGCAAACCACCAATTACCAAAATAAAAACTCCGCCAAATTAAAGCGTCATACGGTATTTAGCAGGATCAAGACACAGCTACATTATACGCATAAAACACATAAACATAATATGCTACAATAGTAATCTTTAGATTAAAGTATAGCAGAAGTTACTAACAAATTGTTAATGTAATTTGGAGGTCGGTGAATTAATTGTTGCCACATGTCATTGAGTAATATTCAAATTGGCGGATTTTATTTTAGTGAATTATCAAATTCCAAAAATACTAGTTACACGTATGTACGGATACTTAATGAAACATCCGCTATACATATACTGTATTATGTACAAGTGTATACGGTCACAAAATGGCCTCTACTAAGTAATATAACATCAGGAATCAGGATCTAGTAAATGAAGCATGCTACTGCTAGTGGTAATTCTGTATACTTCGAGACAGGAGAAATTATTACTACATAGTCCATATACACGTACTGGTATATGATGTACACTTGTAACCATCTCATTGTATGTGTGAAGTAGACACTTAGTCGACTTGTTGTGGCTAAGTATAATGTAAGGTTGGCCATGAATAACAGCTGCATCTCAGGAGACAAGGAATAATAAATTAATGCTTGTCACAGTTAGGCAGTAGATCAGTTAAGTTACCAACAGTGAATTACATGCAGTTCAGTTGTAGACAGTCAATTAGTGAAGAAGAGTATTTATTGAGGTCCAGAGAGTGACCTAGTTCAGTTGAGGAGTAGACACCAGTAAAGAATATGAAGCTTCCATTAATCACTCTGTGTCTCTTGTCCTTTATTCTTATAAATGCTGTTGAAGCCTATAAAGAATACTGTGGCGGCAAGAAATTTTTGCCAAATAAAGATCAATACCCTCATCTTCACTGTGATAATAGTTTCTTTACCCTTTCTTACAGGGGAGGAAACGATCATGTTAATTTTATAGGACGCAATGGTCCCCAATGCAGTAATGTAAGAAAAGTACTGGCTTCTCCCTCTGAATATGACGATTTTGACAGATATGAGGACATAAAAAATGGCATCGAAGCATTCAACAGGGATTATTGTGGCGGCATCACTGTAGCACGCAATAAGAACGAAGAATGGTTAGTAGAGGAGTATCCTGTGTTTGAAGACAACAGTAACCATAAAGAATATTATCAAGATGGTAAGGTAGTGGAATACAGGAAACCTTACAACAATCGTAAAGAATACGCGTACGACCAAGAATATAACGAGGAGCAGGGATACGAGGTTGAAAGGAAGCCCTACTGGAGGATGAGGAGGGACTATCACAAGAAAAGATTCTAAGAAGGAGAGATAAAGGAACTTACATTCATTAGTGCATGCCTCAGAGCATATTAGCAAACTAGTATTAGTCATTTTGTAGTTTTTTTTTCATTAGAAAGATTCAATCATTAGAGAATAGATTTTGCTATAAGAAAACTTGTTAAAAATAATACGTATTAAGAAAGAAAATGCAGGTGTGACTCTATTGCAGGTTTTCTCACAAGAATCCATTTCACATTTACAAAAAAATGCACTGTACAATCGCACAAAATAAAATTATAAAGTTATTCTAATAAAAGCCCATCTATTTATTCTATTAAAATATTAATTTCCATAGCAAACACAGGAAGCCATTGAATTCTGCTATTACATGAAACAAGGTTACATTTAATAACGAGATCTATTAGTTTTTAAGAATTTATTTAGCAATTTATCAAAGCAAAATCACTAATTACATGTACATGTATGTACGAGTACTTAGTGAGACATTAACTATACATATACTGTATAAAGTGAGTGTGTACATAAAATGGTATATCTCAAGTAATATAACATCAGGATCTAGTAAAAGAAGCATGCTATTGCTAGTGGTAATTCTGTATACTTTGATACACGAGAAATTATTACTCCATAGTCCATATACACGCATCAGTATATGATGTACACTTGTAACCATCTCACTGTATGTGTAAAGTAGACACTTAGTTGACTTGTTGTGGCTAAGTATAATGTAAGGTTGGCCATGAATAACAGCTGCATCTCACGAGACAAAGAATAATAAATTAATGCGTGTCACTGTTAGGCAGTAGATTAGTTGAGTTACAAAACAGTGAATTACATGTAGTTCAGTTGTTGACAGTTAATTAGTGATGAATGCATTTATTGAGGCTCAGAGAGAGTGATCTAGTTCAGTTGAGGAGTAGATACCAGTAAAGAATATGAAGCTTCCATTGATCGCTCTGTGTCTCTTGTCCTTTATTCTTATAAATGCTGTTGAAGCAAACTTTAAGAAAGACTACTGTGGCAACAGGGAATTTGTACCTGGCATTAGTTACCCTCATCTTCACTGTGGAAAAGATTTCTTCACCCTTTCTTACAGTGGAGGAAGCAAGCATGTTAATTTTATAGGAAGCAAAGGTGTCCAGTGCAGTAATGTCAAGAAAGTATTAGATTTTCCCTCTGAATATGGCGATATTAACAAACACGAGGAAATACAAAATCCAATCAGAAAATTCTATATGGATTACTGCGAAAGCATCACTGTACCATGCGATACGAGCAGTCAATTATTAGCAAAGGAAACTCCTGTGCTTAAAAACAACAGTAACCATAAGGACTACTACCAAAATAACGAGAAAGGGGAATACAGCAAACCTTACAACAATCGTAAGGAATACGTGTACGACCAAGAATATAACGAGGAGCAGGGATACGAGGCTAAAAGGAAGCCCTACTGGAGGATGAGGAGGGAATATCACAAGAAAAGATTCTAAGGAGAGATAAAGGAACTTACATTCATTAATGCATGTCTCAGAGCATATTAGCAAACAACATGTAGTATTAGTCATTTGTAGCTGTTTTTAGTATCATTAGAGAATAGATAATATAGGATTTTGCTGTAACGTATTAAGAAATAGAATGCAAGTGTGATTCTATTGCAAGTATTGTCACAAGAATCCGTTTAGCTTTTATAAAAGAATGCACATTTATTCTATAATAATAATAATAATAGTCATAGCAAACCCAGGAAGCCATTAAATTCTGCTAAATGTATTTACATGAAACAAGGATACAGTTAATAATGAGATCTATTAGACACACTGCAACATTTGTTGCAAACACCGTATAGCAGGTAATTTTCGGTGGTTGAAAATTTCGACTGAAACCAGAAATGACTTTAGAATAAAAATTCGTTGGTTTTATTTTCGACTAGGCAAAAATAATTGATTTTATGTCTTCACTAGCATCTGTAGGACTGATAGCATTACAAAGAGGTCCCCTGGTCCTGTGGGTCTGGAAGAGATTCATTAGAAGGTGAGCACCGTTTTCAGGGCCATCCATGTTTATTGATCATGTTATTAATAATTTATTATGGCCACACCTATCTTCAAAATTAATTTTCATCAGAATTAATTTTCGTTCAGAATTAATAGCAACGAAACAGACGAAAATAAGCACCAGTCGAAAATTACTCGCTATACAGTAGTTGCATGCTATACACAGTTTATACAGGAGTCAATGAAGCTTGAAACATAATGCAAGCAATAGAACTGTTTCCTATTAGTTTTTAGATTTTATCATGCATGGCCATCTCACTGTAAAGTAAACACTAGCTTAGTTGCCTTGTCCCTAAGTACAATGTAAGGTTGGCCATGAATAACAGCTGCCTCTCAGGAGACAAAGAATAATAAATTTCTGCGTGTCACTGTTAGGTAGATTAGTTGAGTTACTGTAATAGTAGGAACAAGCTAGGACAGGCATTTAATTTTTGTGAACCATTTAAGAACATTCTAGATTATTGGAGATCATCCACAGGAGGAGAGGAATAATTACAGCTGGTTGAATGTCGGGCTGCAGTTTGCTGATGACATGTTTCTACAGGAGGGAAAACAAAGAAAAAAAAAGACAAGGTCACAGAAGAGACAAGGGTGGTATGAACATGCAAGGAAAGAAGAGGAGAAGCAGAGTACTACTTCAAGGGAGCATCAGAGTACTATTTTGAAGGAGAAGCAGAGTACTGCTCCAGAGGAGAAGCAGAGTACTACTTCAGAGGAGAAGCAGAGTACTACTTCAAAGGAGAAGCAGTGTACTACTCCAGAGGAGAAGCCAAATACTACTTCAAGGGAGCATCAGAGTACTATTTTGAAGGAGAAGCAGAGTACTGCTCCAGAGGAGAAGCAGAGTACTACTTCAGGGGAGCATCAGAGTACTATTTTGAAGGAAAAGCAGTGTACTACTCCAGAGGAAAGGCATAGTACTACTTCAGAGAAGAAGCAGAGGACTACTTCAGAGCAAGGACAATGGATACCAGGAGATGAATTTCTATTAATGGATGAAATGTTTCCTAAACCTAGCGAAGATAGACCTAAGAAAACTAGAGCAGAGAGGAGAAAAATAAAATTGACCTGGAAAAGGACAGAAAAGATGGAAGCAGCGTTACTTAAGACGGAACAAGAGAAAGACCCAGAGGTACAGATACGGATCCAGAGGGAAGACCCACAACAAATAAAAACGATTGGTGGGAAGAAACGTAGAATCTGGCAGCCTAGAGACTCCCCAGGGACAGGGTATGCAAAGATTACTATACCGAAATCATACAGGAGACAAGTTTTTCATGTTAAACATCTGAAGATTTTCAAAGAAGGTGAGCCTGACATGTGTTGTTAACAATGTCACTGAAGATGGTAAAGACATGGAACATAAGAGGGGGCGAAATAGTGCAAATGCAGATACCCTCTCAAGAATAGTTGTGCTTCGCACTGAAGGAGATAGAAATGTAATATAGTATAACGCTTTATTTTGGTGATTTTGCTGCAAAATTGTAATTGACGGTTTTTAATTTGGCGATTTTTGTGTACATGTGCATTACTGAGCATGTGCATTAATGATTGGTGGTTTTAATATTGGCAATCTTGCTTGCAAACTGCCAATCACCAAAATAAAACTCCGCCAATCACCAAAATAAAACTCCGCCAAATTAAAGCGTTATACGGTAGTAGGAACAAGCTAGAACAGGCATTTAATTTTTGTGAACCATTTAAGAACATTCTAGATTATTCTTTTTCATATACTGGACTATTCTTTTATGTTTCCTGGAACATTCTGAACTAGAATGTTCCAGATTTGTATCTTGCTATAAATATGTGATTCTTGTAAATAGTTGTTGTTGTGGTTCCTTTCTTGGTAAAAACATAATAGTAAACCACTTACTTCTGGTGAACACTGTTACAGTTACACAACAGTGAAATACATGCAGTTCCGTTGTAGACAGTCAATCAGTAAAGAAGAGTATTTATTGAGGCTCAGAGAGTGACCTAGTTCAGTTGAGGAGTAGATACCAGTAAAGAATATGAAGCTTCCATTGATCGCTCTGTGTCTCTTGTCCTTTATCCTTATAAATGCTGCTGAAGCAAAGAGCTATAAAGAATACTGTGACGGCAGGGAATTTTTCCCAAATGGAGAAAAATACCCTCATCTTCACTGTGGGAATGGTTTCTTTACCCTTTCTTACAGTAAGAAGGACAAAGTTAATTTTATAACAAGCGGTGGTATCCAGTGTGATCGTGTAAGAAAAGTACTGGACGCTGGACATATTAACAAATATCCGGAAATAAGAGCTAGAATTGAAGCATTCAACAGGGATTATTGCGGCGGCATCACTGTAGCAAGCAATAAGAACAGAGAATGGTTAGTAGAGGAGTATCCTGTGTTTGAAGACAACAGTAACCGTAAGGAATACGTGTACAACCAAGAATATAACGAGGAGCAGGGATACGAGGTTGAAAGGAAGCCCTACTGGAGGATGAGGAGGGAATATCACAAGAAAAGATTCTAAGAAGGAGAGATAAAGGAACTTACATTCATTAATGCATGCCTCAGAGCATATTAGCAAACTAGTATTAGTCATTTTGTAGTTTTTTTTTTTCATTAGAAAGATTCAATCATTAGAGAATAGATATTATAGGATTTTTGTTATAAGAAAACTTGTTAAAAATAATATAAATACGTATTAAGAAAGAGAATGCTAGCACGATTCTATTGCAAGTTTTGTCACAAGAACCCATTTCACATTTACAAAAGAATGCACTGTACAATAGTATAAAACAAAATTATGAAGTTATTCTAATAAAGGCCCATATAATAATATTCATAGCAATTGAAATGAACACAAGAAGCCATAAAATGCTGTATTTAATAACAGGCATTAACAGCTATGAGTGATGACAAGGAAGAGGATGTTTCAAGGTTCTGGTGTGTAACACATGACAATCTCGGGGGAATTTCATTCGTCTAAACAGGGCCATCCCACAACCTATTAGCAACTATAATCTAAAATATGTTCACTATACAAGCTATAGGAACAAATACTACTTAATACTCAGCCATAGAGATAACTGACAGGGCCACTACCACTGCCACAGTCCACAAGGCTATTAAATAATGAGACCTACATGTACTACATGTAGTTTAATGGATTGAACACTGCGTTGCAGCTATCTACACAACTGGTCACTTATTACATGTATGTGTACATGGACCGTATTTTACCAATTAAACGCCTGGGCGTTTATTTTCTAGCAACCAAAAATTTTATTGAAAAAAATAAATAAAAAAGATACTTTGAGTGGGATTGAACCGCCAACTCTAGGCAAGTTGGATCAGGCTCTAATAAGCACTTTGGAGCTATCTAAACACTGGAGCATTATTTTTGGTACAAATATGCGTATCTATAGCTAGAATATATTAATGACAGACGTTTATTTGGACCAGGCGTTTATACGGTAAAATACGGTACATAATATTATAAGGTACAGTGTAGAACATACAATTTTTTAACCCCTCGCTCTTACCTCAATTAATTCCTCAGTCTCGTACTGAGGTACAAATACTCTCTTTACATTATTCTCCAGGACAGAGAGTATCCCTCCCATCTGTCTTAAGCCCTTCCTCCCTCCTCTTCCTAACCTCCTGCTAGCAAATAACTTGAAGCCTTCGGCAGGTCTCAGTGGCTCGGTATAGCCAGGTAATAGCAGGGTGGATGTCTTGATTAATGGTAGCAATAGAGAAATCTAATAAAGTTATTATATAAATTAAAAAGTCACTTAATAAACTTGCTTAATAGTACAAAAAAACAAATAAATAAATAAATTAAATAGATGTACTTGAACAACTTAATACTATAAACCCATTAATAATTGCAATCCATAAATTTAACCATTTAAACCTTTGGCCCAATTTCGTTAAAGTTAATGGTCGTAAATATGATTTGTCAATGTGCATGTACATTTGGTTTGTACATAAAGGTTACTAAATTACATTAAACTTGGATTTACAGTACTACAAAGAGCACGGAGAAAAGGAAGAAAAAGAGAAAGAGACTAACCACATCTGGTGGTGCAAAGTCAATGTCCTCAAGCACAATCCATTGCCCAGCCAGGACTGCCTAAAGACAAGAACAATAACACATTACTTGTATTAGAAGTGAAGTACCTTCGTCAATATTCCAGGAAGCCATACAAATTCACCAGGGATAGCTGTACAACTAAACGTACCCAATAAAACCTATAAAGAATTATAATACTCTCAATTAAATATTAATATTAAGATTATTTTTGAGTAATCCTCTTGTTTAATATTAAAACTATTTTAACATTATATTATCCTCTTTTTTAATGTTAATATTATTAATTTTTACAATTAAAATTGATACCTTGCTATCAATCTGTTCTCCTAAATGTACAATTATCAGGTCCTCTTCCTTTTGATGAAGTTTTGCCAAAAAACGAAGCAACGAGCTCTTACCAGACCCGCTCTCACCTTCTAATAGTACACACTCGCTATCAACTAAGAGAACTAGCAGTTCGTCAATCAAACTCCTCCGTGACGGAAGAAATACAATCTTTAAAATGATAAATTTAAAAAAGGGAAAATTAGAATGCACCTCTGGATCTCTAGCCCTGTCTTTATAGGTCTCTTCCAATGACAAAAATGAGAATAATCTTTCATTAAAAAGACATTTATTTTTTACCAAAAAAACCTATTAATTCACCTTTTAGTACTTGCCATTACTTCCGTGGAAACAGCAAGTAATCCGTCCTAAATAGAGGATAATTGACTAGTTTCTTGTTGAGTTTAAAACCTTACTTTTCTCTTTATAATCACATCATTCTCCATGACAAAATGAGAACACGTGGTTACTTATTGGCATTCATTATTCATTAATTGAGCATAGTGAGAGGCGTGGTTTAAACTAATTTAATTAGCTACATTTTTTGTAAACAAAGAGTGGAGCATTCTCTTCTTTCTCCATGCCTCTTGTTAGGCCCAGCTCCTCTTACTCCTCGACAAGGGACAACAGGGACGGGTATCAAAGTAACGAGAGCGCAGACGATGAGATAGAGGACCTCCAAATACCACTTGTACCAGCAGAGAGCCACTCATCCTCCACTCTTAGAACTAGACCACGACCTATTAAATACCCCAGACCTCATTCCCACTTGTTCTTTAGTCCTACAACTGGCCGGAGCCTGAGAGGAGGCAGACACACTAGGAGATACGAAAACTGTTAGTATGAATGAAATTACATGTACATGACATGACAATTATGAAAATTAAACTTACAGATTCCGAAAGTTCTATATCTTGACGTACAATACATGAACATGTACATGTATGTAGATGTATTAGAGTAGGTGTACATGTATTTAGAGTACATGTGAGTTGAAGGTCATAATAAACGTATATCTTACGATGTATGTGTCTATAGTTTAAGGTCAATGAACACATGTACATGTACTTACATATTTATGATTGTCACATGCAAAGCATGCAAACAGACCATGTTGTACATGAATTCATGGTTTATGATGAATACACACCTGTTCTTCACATGCTAAGCATTGTGTCAATGCCACAATGCAATGAATATTTAAATGCATATTGATGTAACATGAATCTTCAAATTAAAAATACTTTATATTTTTTTATTATTTTAATTGTTAGCTTTGTTTCTCAAGACTCTATTCCCCCTGACAGAGGAAGAGATAGAGGAAGACTATCAGACGATAGCCCCACAGCACCATACCTCATTCACTCAAGTATTATCGGATAATCACAAACAAATAGTGAGAGAGAAATAATAATAATAATAATAATAATAATAATAATAATAATAATAATAACGTTAAAAATGGCTCAAATTTTCTGCATAGTGTAAGGTTTTAACGATATGTATCAGATAGAAGTTAGAGGTGCAGTTTTTATGTGCATGAGCTATAGCCCTGGGATTTTATTTAGATTTTGGCATAATTATTTTTCAAAATGGCTATATACACTGTAACTCGAGAAATTTAAGTTGGAATCAGCTCAAACTTTCTACATAGCATAAGGACATCAATATGTATCAGAAAATGTAATAAAAATTTGGCGCAATTTTTTAGCCATTTTTTGAAAAAAAGCATGGGCTATAGTACAGGGTAATTTTCAGATTTTGGCTAATTTTTTAAAATGGCCATAACTCAAAAAATTTAAGTCGGAATCAGCTCAAACTTTTTACATAGCATAAGGACATCAATATATATCAGAAAATGTAATAAAAATTTGGGGCGATTTTTTAGCCATTTTTCGGAAAAAAAGCATGGGCTATAGTACAGGGTAATTTTCAGATTTTGGCCAATTTTTTAAAATGGTCATAACTCGAAAAATTTAAGTCGGAATCAGCTCAAACTTTTTACATAGCATAAGGACATCAGTTTGTATTAGAAAATGTAATTAAAAATGGGGGTGATTTTTTAGCCATTTTTTGAAAAAAAGCAGGGCTATAGTACAGGGTAATTTTCAGATTTTGGCCAATTTTTTAAAATGGTCATAACTCGAAAAATTTAAGTCGGAATCAGCTCAAACTTGCTACATAGCATAAGGACATCAGTCTGTATTAGAAAATGTAATTTAAAAAGGGGGTGATTTTTTAGCCATTTTTCAGAAAAAAGCATGGGCTATAGTACAGGGTAATTTTCAGATTTTGGCTAATTTTTTTTAAATGGCCATAACTTGAAAAATTTAAGTCGGAATCAGCTCAAACTTTCTATGTAGCATAAGGACATCAATATATATTAGAAAATGTAATAAAAAATTTGGGGTGATTATTGAGCCATTTTTCAGAAAAAAGCATGAGCTATAGTACAGGGTAATTTTCAGATTTTTGCATATTCTTAAAAATGGCTATAGCTTGAAAAATTTAAGTCGGAATCAGCTCAAACTTTCTACATAGCATAAGGACATTAATACATATCAGAAAATGTAATAAAAATTTGGGGCGATTTTTTAGCCATTTTTCGGAAAAAAGCATGGGCTATAGTACAGGGTAATTTTCAGATTTTGGCTAATTTTTTAAAATGGCCATAACTTGAAAATTTAAGTCAGAATCAGCTCAAACTTTCTACATAGCATAAGGACATCAATATATATCAGAAAATGTAATAAAAATTTGGGGTGATTTTTTAGCCATTTTTCGGAAAAAAGCATGGGCTATATATAGTACAGGGTAATTTTCAGATTTTGGCCAATTTTTTAAACTGGCCATAACTCGAACAATTCAAGTCGGAATTATTTCAAACTTTCTACACATCATAAGGACATCAATATATATCAGAAAATGTAATAAAAATTTGGGCCGATTTTTTAGCCATTTTTTGGAAAAAAACATGGGCTATAGTACAGGGTAATTTTTAGAAATTAGCATATTTCTTCAAATGCTTAAAAGTTATTGTAATTAATTAATTTTTCTGTGCTATAGCTATGGGAGAGATTCTCCAAACTAGGCGAAGAGGAACAGTTTGATTTGTTAAGAAAGGAAACAGTGAGTACTAGGAAAGGAAAGAAGATAAAGAAAGATAAATATTATGAGTCACTTGAAAGGATTACTCCACAGATTCGTAGTTTACTCTTACATGATAAACGTCTACCGCAAGTACATAGACATAATATGATATTCACGCACAAATGCATGTACATGTACATGTATAAACAATAATACATATATGTGACTTTGATAAGGTGGTTAATCACTGTACACCTTTAGCATAAATTTATTGTACCGAGAGCCTTAACTAAAGCATGTGCATGTACATAAAGTATATTTTTCCTCAGTAGCTATTTTCTGATTACTAAAATTTATTTTTTACTCATGTACATATTTTGATATGAAGTATCTTTCTGTTAGGGCTTTATAGAAGATATAGAGAAAGAACTTTATGAATATTTTGACGATGACCCATCATCTATTATAGTTTATTTAGGACTTACAAGGTAGAGAGGGAGGGAGAGGGAGGAAGGGAGAGAGAGGGAGGGACTGAAGGAGAGAGCAGTGGTCAGGAGAAAGCAAAATCAAAATGATAATTATTTCTTTATCCTCTCTCTCTCTCTCTCTTCTAAGTTACCATAGGATGCTAATTCATGGGATATGTCAATACAATCACTACACTTCAGAGAGTAAGCCCCTCTAATTATATAGTCCAATTAGTGAACTCATTGCAGCATATCACACTGATAAGAGCACTGCTTACATTATGGTGTCGTGTGACACAGAAGAAGTATCCCCCATCCCTCCCGTCCCTCTTTATAAGCTACTGCAAGATAAGAATAGGAAGACATTGTATTAAGAGCTGGCACTCTCACTAATAATTATATTGCTTTTGGCAATAGTGTATCATAGTTCTCGGTTATTACAATTATTAATTTTTTTGCTTAAAATAAAGTTAGTAATAGTATCTTAAATTCGTAGGATGTGAAAATGTCACTTTATATTTTACAATTATTTTTTTGCTTAAAAAAGCAATTTTTATGAAGTATTTTCCACTTTCTATTAATTAACTCACGTATCAACTTTCAGACGTTAATGAAAAGAATCATTTTATAATACAATGACAATGATAACAGTCTCTCTCATTCACTGTCTACATTTGATTTGGCATTCCTAATGACATCACGAAATGCTTCACAGAAAAACTTTACAGATGAAGGCGTATCGTCATTCCCGGGTACAGCATAAGTGACAAGTCTTGGATCACTGTCACTGTCAGTGAGACAAACTGTTGGTATATTACACATTATGGATTCACGGATTGCCTGGACATTGGTATGCCAATTGAGTAATACGACAAGATCAGGGAGTCGACAGGTTTTCAGCATCACTTGTGAGTTTGTGAAGGTCCCTGGTCGCCAGGTGGGGCTTAGGTAGTACTCGCCACAATCAGTGGCTGTGTCACGGATTAGTCTATCAAATTGAGAGCGACTGTTAACAAAGAGAATGACTCCTAATTGGAAGAGAGGGGAGAGAGAGAGAGTGAGTTAAAGAGAGAGAGTGAAAGAGACAGAGAGAGTCAAATATGAGAGAGGAGGAACAAAAGAGTTATTTAAAAATTCCACATGCATTAGCTTAATATCGTACAGTAGGAAATTTTGGAGGGACTAAATTTTGGCGAATTGCTAAATTTTGGTGATTGGCGAATTTTAATTTGGCGAATTTGTGGCCATGTGCCATTGAGCATGCGCATAATGGCTCAAAATGGCAGATTTTATTTTGGCGAATGGCTATCAAAACGCCAAATTCGCCAACTTTAACTACCTCCAAAATTTCCTTCTATACGGTATTTTGGAGGGCCTGTATAAATCTTGGCTAAATTATAGCAAGACTATTCTTGATTATAGTCATTGGTGATTTTTAATTTGTCAAATAATTTGTACAAAGCAAAAAGCATTTGCATATTAATTTAAATCAAAATGGCTAGTTTTGTTTCGGCGAATGATATTATTTTAACTACTTAAAAATCACCAGTATAATAATTATTATCAATAACAATTATGAATTACCTTTTTTCTCTGCTATCAGTCCTGCAACCAGCAGTGCTCGCTTCAAATGCTCAGAAGTGATATCTAAATCAAAAATTTGTATCTTCTCTCGTAGACCCCAAATATAATCCTTCATCAACTGGTTGGACACGCCATGTTTGTGGCCCAGGTGCATTCTGGCCTCAAAAAGCTTCCTAACAGTTACAATTTCGTTTATATTGAATTTATCATATATATCAGATGCTGTATTGCTGTTTTCCTCAAATGATATGTCAACTTTTGCTACTGTATCTAAAATTAAAAAGTATCAAAATCTCTAGCAATACATACTTTATTATTTACTTGTGCAAAATCTGCATAATCTTAAAGCTGGAGATGACTTTAGCAAAGCTCTGAGGAACGCCATGTTTTTAGGCGTGGCTTGAGAGTGTAAAACCACGCCTAAAATTCCCATGCATCTACACGTGGTTTTAGTATACTAAATAATGCTATAGATTACGGGATTTACGAAAAAATCCGCCAAATTGCGCCAATTTCAACATGTGGGTCAAAATTCTAAGAATTCATTAAGGTAATTAACATGATAGTAAACATTATAATTGATCTATTTGTGATCAGGAAGTGAAGCTTCAGCAGAAATAATATTGTGCTCGCGGGCATCAACTGACTTTGTTAATTACTGGCCAATAATGACAGAATTAGATGGACCTAACATCCTATGAGCCATTAATACTTAGACGTAAGTATTTTCTTTGATGTACAAGTTTTCTACACTATTCCAGTACTTTGATGCTACTGTCACGAAATTTTTTGTCCGGAGCAAAAAATTGTCCTAGCTCTATACTTCCACGTGTATTATAAATATAAACACTAAACCCCAACCCAACCCTAATGACCTAATCTAAACTGTACTGTGTATATATAGTAGCCCGGACAACAAATTATTCCATGACACTACCACATACACTAATTAATGTGGGTGTAGTTTAAATTAATGTACTGATATACTAACTTTGTGTTGTATATGATACATGAGAATTTCCTTTAATCTAACTCTTCCTGCCAAAGGTTGTTCCCCTTATGTGTAGGAGTATTGGCAAGAGTATTAATAATTATAATAGGATCATGTCAAAGTACATTTACATGTAGTACATGTAGTAGCAAGTCAGTGACTCCTGTTGGACAAGGCATGTTAGGACTGTTGGCCTCATTGGTCATAAGTGTGGGGGATTCACATTGCTACCAAATTAGGCATGAAATAGCTGCATCATACTTCACTGACAAATACTTTTCATTCCTTGCTATATGTAGCTAATAAGATATGTTATTGTTCAACATTCATGCATGGGTACTTATTTTGTCAATGATCAGACACATCAGTAATATGAACATCCTATTCATGTAGTGTATACAAAGTTTTATTTAAGCTGAAAGGATAACTTTATAGTGCTTGCTTTCAATGTTTACTTTTACTGTGAATGTATTTAATGTGGCACTTTTGGTTTCTAAATAATTTCAATTCAATAATTTAAAGGAATAAATAGATAACTATATATGGAGCTATTTTGAAAATGAAGATAGCACTTCTAGTTCTTCTCTTTATAATGATTCTTCATTTATTTCCTGATACTGGTAGTTAGCATGGACTATTTCTCGGTATTGTTGGAGGACAAAGGTAAGCATGGATATTAATACCAACAGGATACCAATCCCAGAAAATGTCTGTGCATAATAACAAAAATGAATTAATAATAGTAAGTACCAATAATGAAATAATCTTACAGCAGATGTTATGAGCTCTCCACCATGAGGTAAACCCTGACCACCATACTGGTATCCAGTACAACTAAAAGAGCTAATAGTGAAATCAGATTCCTCTTTTAGATTACTATATGTCTCACAGGTCTTTGCCCAACCAGCTGAAACCACAAATGTAGTAATGAATAAAGAGACAATGGCCACTATTAAGTATAGTATCTGTCCTATTCTAACTGGCAATGCCCTATAGAGCAACAAAGAGTAACAATAATTATATATATATCTGAGTGGTCTGAGCTTACAGTGGTTCTGTTCTTCTTGATACAACTTTGACTAGCTCTATGAAAGTTAGGAGAGCTAGACACATTGTAGCAATAATGATGCTGGCCAGACTCAGCTGGCAAGTCGATACATTATAGTTGAGCAAGCTCCTGTTTCTAGCTTGAGAGTCAGTGATGAAGAGCCTGCACTTTGTCCCACTCTCAGTGTTAGCTTTGATGAGACCGAATGATACTCCTGCTGCTCCCAGTGAACAGATAAGAAAGGAAAGTAAAGTGATCTTCCATAGGAATTGTTTAACTTCTATCATTCTTACAATAATCTAGTTAATGAAGAAAATACTAGTGACTGCTCATTATATACATATGTAGCATACCAGTCTTACCACAATGTTTACCCATGTCTGCATGCCTGTGGTTTCTATTATAAAGTTCATCATATTTCCCTGAACTCAGGAAGAATAGATTCAATAATACAGACAGGAAATGACATAATCTTCAGCATGATTTATAACTGAGAATTGCTTCTGTGGTCCAGCCCCTAGGGCCTATACTCAGAAGCTCTAATATTAGAGCATAATTATTATATTTATTTTCTGAGTAATATGTGAACATTGAAAGCAGAGGCCTTAGCTATTACTAATGCTATTATATTCTTTCAATTCAAAGTTATAACAAATCCAGGGAACACAAATTTTAATTAGGAGTTAGTAGTTAGTTACTTTACACAGCTGAAAGCATATGCTAGTGTGAATTAGTGCAAGCTAATTAAGAAGTGTGAACTGGAATCAGGTTTTATAGTTTCAGTATACTGGTGCAACTATAATTTTTAATATTCTGAAGTATATATACATGTACCATGTATACTTAATGATATGGATCGCTACTATAGCTAAAAACTGATTGTTCGTTTGTTTTAATGAGTCATTTATTGATCTACTGTCAAAAGATCATATCATTGCAAGGGTGTCGCTGCCTAAGGGGCAGGTAGGGCAATTGCCCTACCAATATTTTGAAGATCAGTAGCCATTTTTATTAAAATTAGTTATTAAATTATTAATTTAAGTTATAACTTTCAATTACTGTTTACTTCTTTACACATACACCAACAACTAACTAATAATGTAGATTACAGTCGGTAGTTGAGCAATTTTATTGCTGGAATTGAACGCCGTATGAATTTAGGGTGTCACTAATCGATTAATTAACCAAATTGGCCACACCCACTATGAATATTGATTAGATACAGCAAAATTTTTCACGCGCTTTGTGCACAAAAAAATTCTTCCCTTATTTTTGCCCCACCAATCTTTCAAGGCCAGCGACGCCCCTGGTTATTGACACTATATGGTACATCCTCTTGTATATTGTATTATTGGATCTAGTTAATTGGGAACTGTAAACATTTTTAAATACTAAAATGATATGGATTGCTACTAATGATCGTTCATTTGTTTTAATGAGCCATTTATTGATCTACTGTCAAAAGATCATATCATTGACACTATATGGTACTTAATTGGGAACTGTAAACATTTTTAAATACTAAAATGATATGGATTGCTACTAATGATTGTTCATTTGTTTTTAATGAGCCATTTATTGATCTACTGTCAAAAGATCATATCATTGACACTATATGGTACATCCTCTTGTATATTGTATTTCACATAAAAAGACTGCATGAGAGAGAGAGAGAAATGAACTTCTATGAAATGACGAAATTTAGTCATTATAACTGGAATTACATAATAGCAGTAGTAGAGTAACACTATGAACAGTTATTACATGTGACAATGAAGAAAAAACTTTAACGATCGCTCAGTAACACATAAAGGAACTTGTGTGGCATATGTTACTTATGATTATGTATTGTAATTGTAAAAATACAATTTAACATTAATACATGATGAAATAGTGAGAACTCTCTACAATGGTGAGAGTACAGTTGTTGACAATAGGCCTTGTTATTTTTTACTACAAAAATGTGATACAATGATAATGCTTCTTTACCTTGTCAAATGACAATAATAACTGTAAAACTAACAATCACACAACACTCCTCCAGACACTCATGATACAGTGTTAATGATACACAAAACAAATTATGCATTAATTGTTCTATAGAAAGACTATTGATATGTCGTCAAGTGACAGATTTTATGTACTGTGTATTTGATTTTAGGATGCAAAAAAACTTTCAATAACTGAAATAACTATTACACTCTATAACGAAAATACAATTATGCTTGCAGAGTTATGTTTTAGAGCTAATCAGTTCATTTCAAGGCAATTTCATGACCATCAGATTGAAACCTTTGATTCTGAGGCCTCACACGAAATAGTTGTTGCATAAACAACAATGAAAAAGCTCCACTAGTTAAAAAAACACCAAAACCAGCACATACCTATTGGGAAATATTAGTCATAGCTTGTATTCTGTTACTCACAGCAGCAGTTATGATCTCTGTTCCATTTGGTTGATATGGTCCTCTTAGCAATTCACCGCGAAAGAATTGTGGTCCAGTGCATTCAATGTTAAAGAATGATCTTGGAGTACCACCTGAGCTTGTTATGTTTTTGTATGTAGCACAGGTCTTTCCCCAACCAGCTGAAACCACAACCATGGTAATGAATAGGAACAAAATAGAACCAATAAAGAATCCAACTTGAATAATGTTAGCAATCAACCTAAAATGGAATACAATTATACAAATAATTAAATAAGCTATATTGAACTTACATTTTGATATTTATTTGAAATAAAACACTGATTAGCTCAATGGCAGTTAGCAGAGCCAGACATATTGTAGCAATGGTAGCACTTGCTACACTCAACTTACAAGTGGGTACATTATAATCTACCAGACTTGAGTTCATAGCTTGAGCATAAGTAATGAAAAAATAACATGTTACCCCATCATTAGTGTTAGTTCGAATGAGACCAAGAGAAGTACCAGCAGCTCCCAATGACAATAGAAGTATCACAAAAGTGACTAAGGAAAGGACCTGCTTGACTGTGGATGCTCTAGGCATGCTTGTATAAAGATATTGTCTGCACTGATAATATTCAAGTTATTAGATCTATCTTTTTATATCCATGAAAAGTTTGAAGAGCCACACCTCCATTCTGAACACTACTGAGAACTAATGATAAGTTTTTCTTACCAACGATTAGCTAATGCTGGTTTGCAGCTTAGCGTAGTGAATGCTTTTATTATTACTCACATGCTGCATGATAAATGAAGATTGAAAATATAACAGCATGTACCAATTAAGTTGTTTATTTCAAAATAGTTATTGTATATTTGCTGTGCATGAATGTCTTTGTAATGTGAAACCATGATAAAGTAGTTTCAGTGTCTTTGATGTGCATCCATTAGTGACTGTGTGTATATTAACTTTTTTCTTTATTTTATAGTTCACCACATATCAATGTCTACTTATAAACTTACTCAAATGAAATAATGCCCAAATGTAAATGTCCGGATGTGAATGATTATTGTTTTGATTGGTGGGAGGGAGGCTTTGGCTTTTGTTTTATGTATGGTATCCCTACTCTATAAAATACCACTACTAGCTACACTACCTAATTTATTGTAAACAAAAGCATGTTATGCATGTGTGGTTCTGTAAATGATGCCGATATAGACATTTTGTGACAGTTTGTGTATTACAGATACACTCACATAATAATAATTAGTGGTCTGTTGATTGTTACAAGCATTGTGAAGGAAAAAATTTTCCATCTTTATAATTTTTCTGATGCTATACAGGTACATGTTCTTGTGTTGCATAGAAATTTTGATGAATTTTTGCTCAAACTTGCCAAACTCTGTCAAAAATGACTGCACTACATGTACTTATGAAAGTTAATTCTGATCAAATTTGGATTTTTATGAATTTTTAAAATTGCTTTGAATTGGGGCCAAAGTCCCTGTACTATAGCACAGTCAAAAATGGCTATAGGCATCTACTAATTACTCCAATCCTGGCATTGTGTTGTTATAGTGTTCCTAATAATGTATTTTTGTGTGTGTCCTTTGACCCATACCTTATACATGTAATCAAAGTAGATTTCATCAGCAGTTATTATAGTACTCTTCTTACATATTATATGCCTGTATGCATTTGTTAGTACATAATGATATTTCATGTCACTCACTAAAACAGGATTGCATCAATTTCAATGGTTTAAAAGTCTTGAAATAACTTTATCTGCTAATAATATAAAAGCAAGACCATTAAATTGCATATTTTATAATGGATAATCACCTCCTATGAAGTGTTTATGGAATTTGTAAACTGAGGACTTTGCCCTCTGTTTACAAATTCCATAAAAGCCTCATAGGAGGTGTTTATCTGTTTTATACATATTCATGGAGATATAGCTATGATAAGTGGTTAATTAGGCTCAAGCAAATGTACCAGTTACACTTGGAGGAATATGGTCTTATACTTGATGTTCCACCTGATGCTCTTCCTCGTGGTTTTATGGCTGAAATTACTGTTAGTATTCTGGTGAATGACTTCTATATAGCGGTCTCCATAGCATTTGGACACCTCATTCATATTATTAACATCAAACAGAATTATATTCATGAATGGTTTAGAGACTTTTTAAAGATCCTCTGACAAACTACCGTAGTACAGCATTCATAAATGGCTATACATGTATTAAGCTTATAGAAGTGCAGTAGTTCCCCTGTAGCCCCATCAATCAGCCACTTGCCCGTGGTATTTTCATAAAGATAATGAAATCTTCCACATATATCATATTGCAGCAATTAGAAACTAAACTCTTAAAATTTATTTGTAGCATAATATGCCCACATAAATTCGAGAGTGCAAGCAACGTCTATAGGAATGGCATTAATTGAATTGTAGCATTCAGTTATTACCACATTCATCAATGCAACAATATATGTGAATGCTTGCTGTTAATTTAAAAGAAATTCCCTTACTCCAAAAATTAATCAATAAGAATTAGATGTATCACTTAAAAATAACAATAGCACTACATTTGTTTCAAATCTATTTAATTAATGGATAAAGAAAGCTTCAGTACTAATTCGCTAAAAGGAAATTAATCATCATTGTCATTGCTCTCCATGTTAGTGCTCAGCTCCCTGGAAAAAAAGCTCTCGTCATTAGACCTGATGTACTGTTGTTGTGCAATATAGACACAAAGAGCTCCAGCAGCAAACAGAGCACCAACACCAGCAAATACCTATCAGGAAAATAATTATTATTAGCATGTGACTGTAGCTTAATTACAGCAGCAGTTATGATTTCTGCACCATTTGGTGGAAAAGGGCTACCTCTAGAACCATAGATATATTGTGGTCCAGTGCAGTCAATGTTAAAGAGTGAGCTTGGAGTACCACCTGAGCTTGTTATGTTTTTGTATGTAGCACAGGTCTTTCCCCAACCAGCTGAAACCACAATCATGGTAATCAATAGGAACAAAATAGAACCAACAAATATTACGACTTGGAGAATCTTAGCAATCAACCTATATGAATGGTATGAAGTAGTAAGAAAATAAGCTACTCTACCACTGAACTTACGTTTTGACATATA
>NW_003546596.1:77284-78452 GCF_000090795.2 Amphimedon queenslandica
AAAAGGGCTACCTCTAGAACCATAGATATATTGTGGTCCAGTGCAGTCAATGTTAAAGAGTGAGCTTGGAGTACCACCTGAGCTTGTTATGTTTTTGTATGTAGCACAGGTCTTTCCCCAACCAGCTGAAACCACAATCATGGTAATCAATAGGAACAAAATAGAACCAACAAATATTACGACTTGGAGAATCTTAGCAATCAACCTATATGAATGGTATGAAGTAGTAAGAAAATAAGCTACTGTACCACCGAACTTACGTTTTGACATATATTTTAAATGAAACACTGATTAGCTCAATGGCAGTTAGCAGAGCCAGACATATTATAGCAATGGTAGCACTTGCTATACTCAACTTACAAGTGGGTACATTATAATTTATCAGATCTGAGTCCATAGCTTGAGAATAAGAAATGAAAAAATGGCAAATTGCATATACTCCATTGTTAGTGTTAGCCTGAAGGAGACCAAGAGAAGTACCAGCAGCTCCCAATGACAGGAAGAGTATGACAAGAGAGGCAAATGAGAAGATCTGCTTCATATTGTCTGCACTAGGCATGATGGAATTTGTAATAATTATAAAATATGAAATATGTGCAGTGTGTTTCTTTATATGCATGTTGCAACCACAAAGCCACTCCCATTGTTTATCAACTAGCTTAATTCATGTTGTGAACTCACTACAGAAATTTGTGTTGGAGTGTTTATCCAGCTGCCTTAGGAGTTACCATCAGTTGCGGATCTATGGGGGGGATGCCTCCCAAAACAGGACTATGTAAACGATCTTTAAACCACAAAATTGCCCCCTCAAAAATTAAATCCTAGATCCGCCCCTGGTTACCATGATCATGATTATAGTAAGGAAATATGCACTTGTGTGGGCATGTGTATTTCTTCTTATTAAATGTATTTTGTGTGTATCCTATGCTTGCTAACCTATGCCATTGTTGCATAAACAGCTCTAATGTAAATCTGCATGTTGTATAAGCTTAACCACGAAAAGGTGTGCTATTATAGTGAATATAGCACACGTAAAAAATTTGAGACAAAATTCCATGTTTATTTGACACGTTTTTTGTGTGTATATCAATGCATAGATAATGGAACGAGGGGAGGATTGGAAACTGGATCACGTGCGCCACTTTTCACAGTTCGATGTGTGTTTGCC
>NW_003546596.1:79467-83081 GCF_000090795.2 Amphimedon queenslandica
ACATACACATTTCTTGCCTATAAATGTCTGTAAAGATGCTTTACTTAGCTTTAGATATAATATTATCCAACGTTAAGATGACTGAGAAAAAGCTTGATTGACTTTCACAGTTTTAATAGCAATTGCATCAATAAAGACGAGCTTCATAGGTTATTAATTGAATTTTTTAAAACCTTTTATAGCTGCTGGAGAAGTCTTTGGACGGTGTATCTGCCTTATATTGCTGCTAGAAAGCTCGTGAATTCTTCCAGTGTGTTGGTTGTCATTTTTATTTCACTGTGACCGCTCCCACTTTCAATGAAAAATTGAAAATTGCATTGGTAATGCATAGTATCTGTCTACCGTATTAGATCTACGCATAAATAGGGGTGACGTACGTGGACAGACAGACAGACAGAGTGCAGTGAGGGACAGACGGGGCGTGACTGAGAGTATAGCTAGAGTGGGGCGAGCTCAGGCTCGCCCCAATTACTCCAATCCTGACGTTGTGTTGTTATAGTGTTCCTTAGGCCTGGTTTCCATATAGCCGTACAACAGCCTTACAACACCGTTGCAACAATCGTGGAGATAGAAATCAGGTCTATCTCTACAACAGTTGTATGCTAACCACAGAATCCACACAACAGCTGCAACTATATGGAAACCAGGCTTAATGACTGAGAGTATAGCTAGAGTGGGGCGAGCTCAGGCTCGCCCCAATTACTCCAATCCTGACGTTGTGTTGTTATAGTGTTCCTAATAATGTATTTTGTGTGTGTCCTTTGACCCATAACTTACTAGAAAGAATGTAATTCATAGCTTATAGAAGTGCAGTAGTTCCCCTGCAGCCCCATCACTCAGCCACTTGCCTTTATTGTGGTATTTTCATAAAGATAGTGAAATCTATCACATATGTCATATTGCAGCAATTAGAAACCAAACTCTTAAAATTAGTTTGTAGCATAATATACCCACATAAATTTGAATGCAAGTGATATCTGTAGGAGTAGCATTAATTCAATTGTAGCATTCCATTATTACCACATTCAACAATATATGTGAATGCTGGCTGTTAATTTAAAAGAAATTCCCTCACTCTAAAAATTAATCAATAAGAATTAGACGTATCACTTAGAAATAACAATAGCACTACATTTGTTTCAAATCTATTTAATTAATGGCTAAAGATAGCTTCAGTACTAATTTGCTAAAAGGAAATTAATCATCATTGTCATTGTTCTCTTTGTTAGTGTTCAGCTCCCTGGAATAAAAGCTCTCATTATTTGGCCTGATGTACATCAGTTGTTGTGCAATATAAACACAAAGAGCTCCGGCAGTGAACAGAACACCAACACCAGCAAAAACCTATCAAGAGAATAATTATTATTAGCATGTGACTGTAGCTTAATTACAGCAGCAGTTATGATTTCTGCACCATTTGGTGGAAAAGGGCCAACACTAGAACCAGAGACATATTGTGGCCCATTACAGTCAATGTTAAAGAGTGAGTTTGGAGTACCACCTGAGCTTGTTATGTTTTTGTATGTAGCACAAGTCTTTCCCCAACCAGCTGAAACCACAATCATGGTAATCAATAGGAACAAAATAGAACCAACAAATATTACGACTTGGAGAATCTTAGCAATCAACCTACATGTATATAAATGGTATGAAGCAGTAAGAAAATAGGCTACTGTACCACCAAACTTACGTTTTGACATATATTTGAAATGAAACACTGATTAGCTCAATGGCAGTTAGCAGAGCCAGACATGTTATAGCAATGGTAGCACTTGCTATACTCAACTTACAAGTGGGTACATTATAATTGTACAGACTTGAGTTCATAGCTTGAGTATAAGAAATGAAAAAATGGCAAGTTGCATATACTCCATTGTTAGTGTTAGCCTGAAGGAGACCAAGAGAAGTACCAGCAGCTCCCAATGACAGGAAGAGTATGACAAGAGAGGCAAATGAGAAGATCTGCTTCATATTGTCTGCACTAGGCATGATGGAATTTGTAATATTAAGAAATATGTGTAGTGTGTTTCTTTATATGCATGTATGCAACCACAAAGCCACTCCCATTGTTTATCAACTAGCTTAATTGGACTCGCCACGCTTGCGTAGGCGGGCACTATGCAGTTGGGTTGTCTTTACCCGAGCCCACGCGTAGGCGTGGAAGCGAGGGTAAACATAGATATTAGAGTAAATGAAAGGGATAGGAAACTTCCGTTCCCGGGAAATCAAGCTATTTACCCTAGAAAGCGGAGGAATCCGGATACTAGTATACTCTAGCTGTTATTTTCCATCGCCACAATGGGCGACTAGCCTGACTAGGCCATAATTCGTCCCTTGTAATAGCAAAAGTATGCTTCACAAAGACAAGATGATGGGCGGAAGACCCAGAATAACTCATCTAGATTCTGTATCTGAAGTCTCTTTAGTCATTACTCGTTCAAGCAGTGAGATAATGGTACCCAACTAAACGCGGAAAGTTTACTTGTTTTTGAGCATAAAATGTCGAGAAAACAAGCTTTTGGAATTATTAAAGTTGGAAGACCTAAAGAAAAGAATTCTTTAATAGGGGCTTGCTTTAAATCTTTCATTTATAATATTGCTTTTGAGATAATGGGGACCAAAGAACAAACTAGTACTTTTTTAACTTTTAATCGCTAATAAATGCAATAGAAGAGCGTAAATCTTGCTATTTTTGGCTACAGCATGATAGTGGTATAACAGCTGATTTCTTTGAAGTATCATATGGCACTGCAATCACTACTATGCGAGTGCTATAGGTGAAAATCAGTGCTGCAGAGATGGAGAGAGCAAGTCTGGCCAGGGGTAACTAGCTTAAGTTGCTAAGCAACCTAATAATCTCAATGGAATAATCCACCCACGCAACGGAAGTTTCCTATCCCTTTCATTTACTCTAATATCTATGGGGTAAAGCAGTCGTCCTGTCAGTGTGTGTGTCCAAGCCAAATCTGTTTTCAAGCCTCTGCTGCTTTCTATTTGAGTTCTTAAGAGTCTTATAATCAACACTAGAGTTAGGAAAAGTTTGTTCCTATCAGCCTACTGCTTCATTTATCTTTTCCGCAGGAGCAAAAGCTAACAAAGTTGTTAAACTTAGGTCGGCACTCGCACAACTCTCTCATCGTGAAAGGAATCATAGCAAAAAAACTAATGAAGCAATAGAACAAAACTTTATCTTTTATTATAATGTAAGAAATTGCTCCAATCATCTTTTTTTTCAAGATATGAGAGCCCAAACATTCATACCTTGTGGCAAGGCTCTCTTCTCCAGAAGTAGCGGCCAGAGTCTTTAAACATCAGGGACTCAATAGACGTTTGTAAGCAACAAATAGAGCCTAACAATTGTATGTTAAACTGTTTAAAAGTCGAGAAAAACTAAAGCTTTCTTGACCACTTAGCCCACCATTACTCCATCACTGTGTGTGCTGGTGGAGCATGGCTTGATTGAGCCACACCTTCATTGCAGCCACACCTTTACATTGCTGCAGCATGCAGCAGTCAGCAAACATGCTGAAGCTTCTTCTCTATCTAAAAAATACAAAACATTCTCTGTCTCAAAACATTCACTAAGTTTTAATAAATCTATTACATGCTGAAGC
>NW_003546596.1:83527-91676 GCF_000090795.2 Amphimedon queenslandica
CCTAGTCAATATCTTTTTTATTGAACTCTCCTGAGTTATAATTCTTTTTGAGCTTTAAGAAAAAGATAATTTATTTAGCTCCGTTGTGTTTTCATAGCAATCTGTGGTAGCAAAAGCTGAATATTTTCAAGAATATACCACTTTTCCTAGCCAAATCTTCGTGTTTCACTCTATTTGGTCAAGATTAGCATTGATAGGTAGAGAAAAGTACATAGATTAAAAAATATGTGGGAATTTTCTAATCTCTTTTTTGTTTGCAAGTTACAGTTGCTCAAAGTTTGTGATTTAGCCTCTTCGAAAAATTTTCAGGCAGCACTGGGGAAAGCAGGAGCAACCAAACTATCTCAGTCTCTTTTAAATATCTAGGCAAATTTTTTGTGCTTACTCTTTCTTTGAATAGAGCTTCAGATGCTAAAATAAATTTCAGCTTTTCTTCTTTCTCCTACCCACGTGCCATGTTTATCTGCACTGCACTGCTAAGTGCTGACCACACCTAAAATTTATTTTATGGATCAGTGCAGTAATTGCATTGTTGCACTTTGCACTTTGTCAAAATCTATCATCCTTTTTTCAAATATCAATTTGCTTATATAATATCATGATGGGAGCAGTACAAGTAACACATTATCCCTCAGGTGAATCTCAGCAGGCGAGTCCACGCACCATGGTGCTTCATTCATGTTGTGAACTCACTACAGAAATTTGTGTTGGAATGTTTATCCAGCTGCCTAAAGCCCAACATACACGGGGCAACATGTTGAATACAACATTGAAGCAATATGTTGTATTCAACATGTTGCCTCGTGTATGATAGCAAATTTGTTGCATGCAACATCCAAGCAACATGTTGCTTCAAGTTGAAAAATTTCAACTTCAAGTAACATGTTGCTTCAAAACATCAAAGGTAACTAGGCAACACATAAGGAATGCAATAATAACTTCAGCCTTTTTTTATTCATAATAATAATTATTATTAAAATAGCAAGTAACATGTTTTTCCTTTTGTTCAACAGTGTGCTACATGTTGAATACATCATGTTGCTTGATGTTACATTCAACATGTTGCTCCGTGTATGTTGGGCTTTAGGAGTTACCATCAGTGGCGGATCTATGGGGGGAGGCAATGCCTCCCAAAACAGCTGCAGTAATGGACTATGTATACAATCTTTAAACCACAATAGCAGCTCATTTTAACAGGCTTAGTCTTTATAATTTTTACTTCCCTGAAAGTTTTGCACATGCACATCACAAGCTTAGTTGACCACACACCCTAATCACCACTCCCCTCTCATAATTGCCCCCTCAAAAATTAAATCCTAGATCCGCCCCATGATCATGATTATAGTAAGGAAATATGCACTTGTGTGGACATGTATATTTCTTCTTATTTTGTGTGTATCCTATGCTTGCTAACCTATGCCATTGTTGCATAAACAGCTCTAATGTAAATCTGCATGCTGTATAAGCTTAACCACGAAAAGGTGTGCTATTATAGTGAATATAGCACACGTAAAAAATTTGGGACAAAATTCCATGTTAATTTGACACATGTTTTTTTGTGTGTATATTAATGCTTGAGACTATCATGTGATCTTTATTAATGCAGGGGGTGGAGCCAGTCCTCAGGCCTAATTGTTTCCCATTGTTTTCTCAGCTGGATACAGAGCAGCTGGTGACATTGAAAGGGAAAACTGTCATTGATTATACTCACTGAGGTACTCCACCTGTAGTTTTATAAATTTCACTGCCTTTTCTCTCCCAATGTCTCCTAGTGTTAAACTATTGTCATTAGTTTTTGAATTAGCTCGTAACTCAACCACTTACATGTACCAGCTGGTACACATAAGCTCATTATATCTCATATACTGGGGAGGTAATTAACATTAGTTACACAGCTACGTGTATGTATATGTACTTGTACTTGTATATATGTACATGTGCATGGTCAATACCAAATTGCTGTACTCATAATCAATGTATTAACTTGTTCAAAAATTGAGAATTGGAATTCCCTACATTTTAATTTTGGCAAAATTTGGCTAACTAAAGGCATTAAAAATTTTTCAAAAAAAAAAGATTGGTTAGGATTCACTTTGTGCTAATTTGTCAGAAAAGTAATGGAAACAAGGACAAGTAGGATTCCAAATGACCAACGAAAATACGAAATGAAAATCCTACTGTTGTGATGCAAATTCTACTCTACATTGTATGCTTTCAACATTATTTAATAAGAAATTAGAGATCATCTTGTAATGTAGAGTAGAATTTGCATCACGGGAGTAGGGTTTTATTTCCTATTTTGTCAGACTATCCTACTCATAAGAACCTTAATATTTGTAACAGAAAATAAAAAATGGGGGTGAGTTTGGAGCCTTTGCTTTTTTTAAATTGACCTATGATCATGAAAGCATTGGGGTAGGACAGTTCTTACCTTGAACCAAATATTTTGTAATGATAAGAGTGAGAGAGGAAATTTAGAACATTTACATGTATATACATGACTTATTTCTATCCTATTCTTTGCCCTTTCCTCCCCACCCTTACTTTCTCCTCCACCTCTCATTCTCTAGTGGTTTAATGGGCAGGATTGTATTATCATCAAAATTAGGTGACATGTCGTGCTATGTTGCTAGAGTTTTTAAAGAGGGTGAGTTTTATCGATTTTAGTCATAATTATCTTAAAATATTCTTTTTTTTATTGCACTATTGTATTGCCTCCAGCTGAAGGTCGTGTGATCAGTGACTCCGCCCTATTGTACCCCCACTATAATAACGGATTGGTAATAGTGTATTATGATAAGAATGGGAATGGAATAACAAGGAATGAAGAACAGGAACCAAAAAGTACCAATTTAATTGTCATTTATAAGGTTTCTGAGAGATACTATTTATTAGCCGAGTAAGTCATTAATTATTACTATTATTATTAATTGATGGGTGTGGTCTCATAATGTCCTTTTTAGTTTGTCATGTCGGAACTGGTTGATCCTGCCCACTAATGAGGACAAACCAGTTTATCTGGTTTCTGATAGTTCACTATCAGTGTCAGCTTTCCTTATATCACAGGAGGATTTTTAGAAAAAGTAATTAATTTATTATTATTATTATTATTATTATTATTATTGTTATTGTTATTATTATCATGTATGGTAGTGCGTCAGTAGCTGAGGAGGTGTGTTTAGTAAAGTTTAGTAAAAAAGATATTGACTAGAAATTAACAGGAATTTTTGTGACAGAATGACAGACAGACAGAATGACAACCCAACTGCATAGTACCCGCCTACGCAAGCGGGGTGAGTCCAACTAGTGGTCTGTTGATTGTTACAAGCATTGTGAAGAAAAAAATTTTCCATCTTTATAATTTTTCTGATGCTATACAAGTACATGTTCTTGTGTTGCATAAAAATTTTGATGAATTTTTGCTCAAACTTGCCAAACTCTGTCAAAAATGACTGCACTACATGTACTTATGAAAGTTAATTCCAGTCAAATTTGGATTTTTATGAATTTTTTGAAATTGCTTTAAATTGGGGTCAAAGTCCATGTACTATAGCACAGTCAAAAATGGCTAGGTAAGATTTTTCCATCTTTATAATTTTTGGATGCATATGTACATATAATAATGTTGTACATGTTACAAGTTTGAGTGGATTCTGATCAAAATTGGATTTTAAAAGAATTTGATTTGCTCCAAAAGCCATACATTTGGAACATGTTGCTAACTGAGCTCACTTAGCATGCTTTGTGGGAAACCCTGGAGTAACTACATGTAAGCATTTTTAAATCAAGTTATATTTTCTTTCAAGTTACATGTACACTGTACATTGTAATGACACAGCCTTAATTGTGGTACACAAAACATGGCTGCCATGAAACGAAAGAAAACAAGTACTAAAAATTAGAATCAAGAGAGCATTCTAGAAGGTAAGATGGGATAATGCGTTACTTTAATTTGAAGTTATGTGTGCATGCATTAATTGCTAAAGAGCCACACCTCTATGAATCATAGTGACTAATAGAATTTATTGTAGACTATTTGTACCTAAATTTATTTTATCAAAAATGTGAGCAGTGTATTGGAATCACAAATCAGCTTATCTAATTATCAGAATTTTAAGTTAATCATAGACTTATAGTTAGAATTCATTGCTAGTCATTGGAAATTCATCTTGAACATTTAGATTCTGAGGCCTCACATAAATATTGATTCTTTGCTTGACAATAAAGAATGAAAGAGTTAGGATAGTTAGGAGGGCACCAAAACCAGCACATACCTATCAAAAATTAGAATTATTACCTTGTTTATTTTAATGACTTACAGCAGCAGTTATGAATTCTCCACCATTTGGTGGAAAAGGCCCACTGCCAGAGCTAGTGTATTGTGGTCCATCGCAATGAAAACCACTGTCTGTATCAGGATGCTTGGATGTTATGTTGAAGTATGTAAAGCAGGTCTTTCCCCAACCAGCTGAAACCACTGTAGTGGTAATGGATAGTGTGACAATTGAGCCAGTGAAAAATACAGTTTGCATAATCTTAGCAAACAACCTAGAATGGATGGGAATTGAAAATAAGCTTACGTTTTGAAAATGAACTTACGTTTTGATATCCATTGAATATAACACACTGAATAACTCAATGGCAGTTAGCAGAGCCAGACATATTGTAGCAATGGTAGCACTTGCTATACTCAACTTACAAGTGGGCACATTATAATTGTACAGACTCTCATTTATAAGTTGAGAATAAGTAATAAAGAAATTACATGATGCCCCATTACTAGTGTTAGCCTGAATGAGACCAAGAGAAGTACCAGCAGCCCCCAGTGACACAAAGAGCAGCGCAAGAGAAGCTACTGATAAGTTATTCTTGATTCTTGATCCACTAGATCTAGGCATGATAGTATCTATAAAGATAAATTCGTATATAGTTGTGTGGGCTATATCCTTTATATGTATGAAGGTAACCACAGAGTCACACCTGTTGTTTACTAACTAAAGTATGCGTACTCACTATAGCAATGCGTTGGGGTGTCTAAGCATGCAGCATAGGGGAATACCGTTGATATAAGTCTTTTTGTAACCTTTCAGTATAAATAAAGGAATATAATATACACTTGTGTAGGCATCTACTAATTACTCCAATCATGACGTTATGTTGTTATAGTGTTCCTAATAATGTATTTTTGTGTGTATCCTTTGAGCCATATCTTATAATCAAAGCAGATCCTATTAGCAGTTATCATATGCTCTTCTTACATTAATATATGTCTATAATGTATTTGTTAGTACATAATGATATTTTATGTCACACTAATACATCATTGCATCTGGCATTTTCAATGGTTTAAAAGTCTTGAAGTAATGTTATCTGCTTATAATAACCCTTTTTTTATTACATACTAATGTACATATCAGGAACATAAAAGTAAGACCATTAAATTGTATATTTTAGACTGTTTAAGATCCTCCAGCAACTGCCATAGTACAGCATTCATAAATGGCTTCTTTATAATTTAATATTAAGCTTATAAAAGTGCAGTAGTTCCCCTGCAGCCCTATCACTCAACCACTTGCCTTTATTGTGGTATTTCATAAAAATAGTGAACTGAAATCTGCCACCTATATCTTAACTATTGCAGCAATTAGAAACCAAACTCTTAAATTTAATTTCTAGGTGATATACCCACATAAATTAGAGACATCTATAGGAATGGCATTAATTGAATTGTAGCATTCCGTTGTTACCACATTCATCAATGCAACAATATATGTGAATGCTGGCTGTTAATTTAAAAGAAATTCGCTCACTTCAAAAATTAATCAATAAGAAGAGGATGTATCACTTTAAAAATAACAATAGCACCACATTTGTTTTTTTAAATCTATTTAATCAATGGCTAATGTGATAGCCAGTACTAATTTGCTAAAAATTAATGTTAAAAAATTAATCATCATTGTCATTGTTCTCCATGTTAGTGTTCAGCTCCCTGGAATAAGGTGACTCATCATTAGACCTGATGTACATCAGTTGTTGTGCAATATAGACACAAAGAGCTCCAGCAGCTAACAGAACACCAACACCAGCAAATACCTATCAGGAGAATAATTATTATTAGCATGTGATTGTATCTTACAGCAGCAGTTATGATTTCTGCACCATTTGGTGGAAAAGGGCCAATGCTAGAACTGTAACTATCAGAGATATATTGTGGTCCATTACAGTCAAGGTTAAAGACTGATCCTGGAGTACCACCTGTTCGAGTTATGTTTTTGTATGTAGCACAGGTCTTTTCCCAGCCAGTTGTAACCACAATCATGGTAATCAATAGGAACAAAATAGAACCAACAAATATTACAACTTGAATAATCTTAGCAATAAACCTATAGAAATGGTATGAAGATAAGCTACTCTACCACTGAACTTACGTTTTGACATATATTTTAAATGAAACACTGATTAGCTCAATGGCAGTTAGCAGAGCCAGACATATTGTAGCAATGGTAGCACTTGCTATACTCAACTTACAAGTGGGTACATTATAATTCACCAGACTTGAGTTCATAGCTTGAGTATAAGAAATGAAAAAATGGCAAGTTGCATATACTCCATTGTTAGTGTTAGCCTGAAGGAGACCAAGAGAAGTGCCAGCAGCTCCCAATGACAGAAAGAGTATCACAAGAGAGGCAAATGAGAAGATCTGCTTCATATTGTCTGCACTAGGCATGATAGTATCTCAAATATTAAGAAATACCTGTAGGGTGTTCTTTATATGCATTTATGCAACCACAAAGCCACTCCCATTGTTTATCACCTAGCTTCATGTTGCAAACATTCTTACTACAGTAATTATGTGTTGGAGTGTTTATGCAGCTGCCTTAGGGAATTACCATCCTCTCTATTAATGGTAATGATAATAGTAAAGAAATATGCACTTGTGTAGGCATGTTTATCTCTTCCTATCAATGTATTTTGTGTGTATCCTATCATAGATAATAGAGTCTCTAATATCTATGATCCTATGCTTGCTAACATATGTTAGTGTAACATGAACAGCTATTAATAATCTAAACCTGTTGTATAAGCTTAATGGCAATGGTTCACTGTCTATACACATATGATACAAATGTATGTATGTTTTGCGTGGTTGATTGTGCAGATCAAAGGTTCATTTTTGTTGTCTAGCTCACTGGATGTGGTCAATTTTTATATTTATACTTTGAATAATGTAAAAGTGGTTAAAATTTATTGTATACCCCTCAATTTTTATCATTACATGTACGTTAAAAGCTATATGCTATCACATTAGACACGCCCTTATTAAAATCAAAGCTATGTATACATTGGAGTGGCCATTAATTAAATTGTAGCATACTTAAGCATTCATAATGTTCAGTAAGAATACAAGCTGTAGAATGAAGTTGGTAGCACACAAAAGGGATCATTTCACTGCAAAACCAACAAAAATGTACCGTACAAGACGATTTATTGGCGAGGAATTAATATTGGCAATTAGCGGATCTATGAAGAAATCGCCAATATAAAATTTGCCATTTTGTTTCAATTTGAGCCAGCTCAATGGCACGTGACACAAAATTGCCTATATAAAATCCGCCAATTTCTTTCCACAGGCAAATTTGCCAAATATTACTCCCACCAATAAATCATCTTGTACGATATTATAATGATGACACATTATAAATTTTTTATTTACAAATAGGATCATCTTCTAGTGTATAGCACTGAGTGAACTCATAAAGTTTCAAAATTAACGGACCAGTTAACTACCAGTATGCAGCTGTTGATATGGGAGATTATGGTTAAACCTTACATGTAAGTTGATTATTTCTAAATGATGGATGTGTTGTTAGCTTAAGTGAATTGATTTGGTGTTTTGATAGCCATTTGCAGAAAAAATATCTTTCTTCTTTCTTAAAATAAGCTAGTAATTTACCAAATTTCCACCTCCAACACTACTACATGTACATGAGGTGTGTTAATAATTGATACTTGTACAATAAAACTAACCCTAAGAAAAAAATACAATAACATTATGTTTGCTCATGAAGAAAGTATTTTCTTCATTTACTGGGAAATAGCCAGTATTGATAGGCTAGTCATCATTGTCATTGTTCTCCATGTTAGTGCT
>NW_003546596.1:92227-94382 GCF_000090795.2 Amphimedon queenslandica
TGTTGTTGTGCAATATAGACAAAAAAAGCTCCAGCAGCTAACAGAACACCAACACCAGCAAATACCTATCAGGAGAATAATTATTATTAGCATGTGATTGTATCTTACAGCAGCAATTATGATTTCGGCACCATTTGGTGGAAAAGGGCCAATGCTAGAACCAAGGCCATCAGAGATATATTGCGGTCCATTACAGTCAAGGTTAAAGACTGATCCTGGAACACCACCTGTTCGAGTTATGTTTTTGTATGTAGCACAGGTTTTCCCCCAACCAGTTGAAACCACAATCATGGTAATCAATAGGAACAACATAGAACCAACAAAGAATCCAATTTGAAGAATCTTAGCAATCAACCTTTAAAAATGGTATGAAGTAGTAAAAAAATAAGCTACCGTACTACTGAACTTACGTTTTGACATTTATTTTAAATGAAACACTGATTAGCTCAATGGCAGTGAGCAGAGCCAGACATATTGTAGCAATGGCAGCACTTGCTATACTCAACTTACAAGTGGGTACATTATAATCTACCAGACTTGAGTTCATAGCTTGAGAGTGAGAAATATAAAAGCGACATGATGCTCCATTGTTAGTGTTAGCCTGAAGGAAACCAAGAGAAGTACCAGCAGCTCCCAATGACAGGAAGAGTATCACAAGAGAGGCAATTGAGAAGATCTGCTTCATATTGTCTGCGCTAGGCATGATAATATTTGTGAAGAGACAAGGCTGTACACTGACTATTATGATTTTCACACCCCTGGTATTGTAAAAGTATATGCATGTAGCTATTTGGAGTATTAGATTGTATGTATAGACATTCTAGGGCTGTTTTATGTGTTAATGTGAAGTTATGTGCAAATGTATGTCACTGATTAGTCTTTTTAGTTTTTGTTTTTTAAGGTAGAGCAAGTGATTGAGAGAGAGAGAGCTTTTTGCTTCAATCTGAGCATGCTCAATGGCACATGGCACAAAATCGGCAATATGAAATCTGCTAATTTCTTTCCACAGACAAATTTGCCAAATATTAATCCCACCAATAAATCATCTTGTATAGTATAGCCTTAATCAGATTAACTATATTACATACTGTAATGCACCTGAGCTAGACTTCCTTTTTTACAGTGAAAATTCTCTTAAAACAAAATGGTGGATTTTATATTGGCGATTTTTTCATAGAACTGCCAATCGCCAAAAATAATTCTTCGCCAATAAATCATCTTGTACGGTATGGTATAGAATTATTACATTAAGCCTGTTATTTTACAGGTGCATGCTTTGTCCTTTATGCATCCTTATATGAACTAACTGTACAAAATATGACTGATGTAATGAGATCGAGACTGAGAGAGAATGTAGACACAAAAAAGTACTCTGAAGCAGTTGACATTTTTACAAACTATTATTGTGTTGTGTATTTATTCGCAATGAAGTAAGCTACATGCCTTCTTTTAATCTTAAAACATATTGACCTATAGACTATGTATTGTAAGTAGCATTATGTACTCTTGGTAGTATGTAATCATATTGGTAGCATCATGTGAAGTGCCAGGTATTCATTTAGCTCGAATGTAACTTTTAAGCACACTCAGCACACATGCAGTGTCTAGGAGAGTTTATTGTTTGCCATTAGCACATTGTACTTATTGACAACGAATGATAGTAATGGATTTCTTTTTCAAACAGGAAGAAAATTCCTACATGTATTTCTTACATGATGTGCGGTCAGTCCTGATGAGGTGTCATCTCTATAAGCCTTACATGTGAGTTGTTACTAATAATATAGTACATGTAAAACTGATTATTGACATCTCAATATGATAACGTGTGGTTTAGTAGCGTAAGACACTTATGATGCACAAAATAACAATAGCAGTGCTAGTAAACATGCAGGGCTATATGCTTGCATAATTAAGTAATGTAATCTTATCACTTGTGTATAAGAAACTAGTTCAGTATTTCATCTATATGTGATTATATAATGTAATTGGTATGTGATTTAGATATGCTAATGTAGCTTGCTTGGAAGTTGCTGGAGCAAACTAAATTAATGCACATTTACACATAACTATAATGATGAGTTAATAACAACATTTGTGCTTTAGCTACTTATTTTTTGTACTACTGATAGACAATACACTAATAGATTCAAAAAGC
>NW_003546596.1:94745-96838 GCF_000090795.2 Amphimedon queenslandica
TACTCAACTTACAAGTGGGTACATTATAATTGTATAGACTTGAGTTCATAGCTTGAGTATAAGAAATGAAAAAATGACATTGTACTGATGATTGTAGGTCTTTATAATAATAATATGTATTAGCTCGAATGAGACCAAGAGAAGTACCAGCAGCTCCCAATGACACTAGAAGTATCACAAAAGTGACTACCGAAAAGATTTGCTTGACTGTGGATGCTCCAGGCATGCTTGTATGAAGATATTGTCTGCACTAATAATATTTAAGTTATTAGATCTATCTCTTTATATTCATGAGAAGTTTAAAGAGCCACTCCTCCATCACAAGCACTATAAGTTTTTCATATCAACGATTAGCTTTACAATTACTAATGCTGGTTTGTTTATACATACAGTATAATGCAGTGAATGTTTTGTTATTACTAACATGTTGCATAATAAATAAAGATGAAAATATAAACATACATTGTGTGTATGTACCAATTAAGTTGTTTATTTCAAAGTAGTTATTGTATATTTGCTGTACATGAATGTTATTATGCTAAACCATGATAAAGTAATTTCAATCAGTTTCAATTTCTTTGATGTACATCCATTAGTGACTGTATGCATATTAACTGCTTGTTTTTTTCTTTACTTTATAGCTCACCACATATCTACATGTATGCTTATAAACTTACCCAAATGAAATAATGCCCAAATTTTAATGTCTGAATATGATTATTGTTTTTATTGGTGGGAAGAAGGCTAGCTCTGGCTTTCATTTTATGCATGGCATCCCTACTCTATAAAATACCATTACTAGCTACACTATACCTAATTTATTGTGAACACAGCATGTTATGCATGTATGGTTTTGTAACTGATGCCGATATAGACATTTTTATGACAGTTTGTCTGTGACAGACATACTCGCGTAATAATAATTTGTGGTCTGTTAATTGTTACAAGCATATGAAGGAAAGAATTTTCCATCTTTATAATTTTTCTGATGCTATACAGGTACATGTTCTTGTGTTGCATAGAAATTTTGATGAATTTTTGCTCAAACTTGTCAAACTCTGTCAAAAATTACTGCACTACATGTACTTATCAAAGTTAATTCTGATTAAATTTGGATTTTAATTTTTTGAAATTGCTTTAAATTGGGACCAAAGTCCCTGTACTATAGCACAGTTAAAATGGCTATAGGCATCTACTAATTACTCCAATCCTGACATTATGTTGTTATAGTGTTACTAATAATGTATTTTTGTGTGTGTCCTTCACCCATATCTTATAATCAAAGTAGATTTTATCAGCAGTTATTATATGCTCTTCTTACATATTATACGTCTGTATGCATTTGTTAGTACATAATGGCATTTCATGTCGCTCACTAAAACAGGATTGCATCAATTTCAATGCTTTAAAAGTCTTGAGATAACTTTATCTGCTAATAATATTTAAATTGCATAATTTATAATGGATAAACACCTCCTATGAGGTGTTTACAAATTCCATAAGAGCCTCATAGGAGGTGTTTATCTGTTTTAAACATATTCATGGAGATTATAGTTATGACAAGTGGTTAATCAGGCTCAATTAAGCAAATGTACATACACTTGTGGTATTCTGTTGAATGGCTTCCATGTAGTGGTCTCCATGGCATTTGGACATCTCATTCATATCATTAACATCAAACAGAATTATTCATGAATTGTTTAAAGACTTTTTAAAGACCCTCTGGCAACTACCGTAGTACAGCATTCTTAAATGGCTATACATGTATTAAGCTTATAGAAGTGCAGTAGTTCCCCTGCAGCCCCATCAATCAGCCACTTGCCTATGGTATTTTCATAAAGATAGTGGAATCTTCCACATATATCATATTGCAGCAATTAGAAACTAAACTCTTAAAATTTATTTGTAGCATAATATGCCCACGTAAATTAGAGAGTGCAAGCGACATCTATAGGAGTGGCATTAATTGAATTGTAGCATTCCGTTATTACCACATTCATCAATGCAACAATATTTGTGAACGCTGGCTATTAATTTAAAAGAAATTCCTCACTCCAAAAATTAATCAATAAGAATTAGATGTATCACTAAAA
>NW_003546596.1:96848-98960 GCF_000090795.2 Amphimedon queenslandica
CACAAAGAGCTCCAGCAGCTAACAGAGCACCAACACCAGCAAATACCTATCAGGAGAATAATTATTATTAGCATGGGACTGTAGCTTAATTACAGCAGCAGTTATGATTTCTGCTCCATTTGGTGGAAAAGGGCTAGAATCAGAGATATATTGTGGCCCATTACAGTTAATGTTAAAGACTGATCTTGGAGTACCACCTGAGCTTGTTATGTTCCTGTATGTAGCACAGGTCTTTCCCCAACCAGCTGAAACCACAATCATGGTAATGAATAGGAACAAAATAGAACCAACAAATATTACAACTTGGAGAATCTTAGCAATCAAGCTATATAAATGGCATGAAGTAGTAAGAAAATAAGCTACTGTACTACTGAACTTACGTTTTGACATATATTTGAAATGAAACACTGATTAACTCAATAGCAGTTAGCAGAGCCAGACATATTGTAGCAATGGCAGCACTTGCTATACTCAACTTACAAGTGGGTACATTATAATTTAGCAGACTTGAGTTCATAGCTTGAGTATAAGAAATGAAAAAATGGCAAATTGCATATACTCCATTGTTAGTGTTAGCCTGAAGGAGACCAAGAGAAGTACCAGCAGCTCCCAATGACAGGAAGAGTATCACAAAAGAAGCCAATGAGAAGATCTGCTTGATATTGTCTGCACTAGGCATGATAGTGTCTCAAATATTAAGAATAGCCTGTAGGGTGTTTCTTTATATGCATGTATGCAACCACAAAGCCATTCCCATTCTTTATAAACTAGCTTAATTGGGAGGCAATTCTCCCAATTTTTTGGAATAATGTAAACTTTGGTTTACCTATGTAAACTGTGAAGCAGCTGCAGTAATGGACTATGTAAACAATCTTTAAACCACAACAGAGCTCATTTTAACATGTTGCCAGGCTTTGATCTTTCTTTCAACCTTGTTGAAAGGAATAGAAAGGCTTTCTAATCAAGGCAACATGTTGCTTGACCACATCAAAGCATGATCAGAGGCTGGGCAAATGTTGAAAACAACATTATTGAATGTAGTGTATACTGGGCTTTAGTCTTTTTACTTCCCTGAAAGTTTTTCACAAGCTTAGTTGACCACACACCCTAATTACCACTCCCATCTCATAATTGCCCCCTCAAAAATTAAATCCTAGATCCGCCCCTGGTTACCATTATCATGTCTATTAATTGTAATGATTATAGTAAGGAAATATGCACTTGTGTGGGCATGATTATTTCTTCCTATTAAATGTATTTTGTGTGTATCCTATGCTTGCTAACCTATGCCATTGTTGCATAAACAGCTCTAATGTAAATCTGCATGCTGTATAAGCTTAATGGAGTGGTTCACACACTGTACATATGATATGTATGTTTTGCATGGTTGATTGTGCAGATCAAAGGTTTCATTTTCGTTGTCTAGCTCACTCTATGTGGTCAATTTTTATATTTATACTTTGAATAATGTAAAAGTGGTTAAAATTTATTGTATACCCCTCAATTTTTATCATTACATGTACATTAAAAGCTATATGCTATCACATTAGACAGAAATGAAAGCTTGGGCTGGTCATTAATTAAATTGTAGCATACATAAGTATTCATAATGCTTGGTAAGAATACAAGCTATATATTGAAGGTAGCATATCACTCCAAAACCAACAATAATGTACTGTACAAGATGATTTATTGGTGAGGAATTAATATATTGGCAATTGGCGGTTCTATGAAAAAATTGCCAATATAAAATCCACCATTTTGTTTCAATCTGAGCATGCTCAATAGCATGTGGCACAAAATCACCAATATAAAATCCACAAATTTCTTTCCATATAAGAAAATTTGCCAAAAATTACTCCCACCAATAAATCATCTTGTACGGTATTATAATAATGACAAATTAAATTTTTTATGTACAAATAAGATCGTCTTAATTCTAGTGTACAGCACTGCAGTGAACTCATAAAATTTAAAGATTAACAGACCAGTTAACTACCAGTATGCAGCTGTTGATATGGGAGATTATGGTTAAACCTTACATGTAAGTTGATCATTTTTAAATGATGGATGTGTTGTTAGCTTAAGGGGGAATACTGGTAAATTGATTTG
>NW_003546596.1:99145-101180 GCF_000090795.2 Amphimedon queenslandica
AAAAGAAATCAGCAATCAGAGCCAATGGACATTTATAGTCAGTGTTCAGTTTTTTGGAGTAGCTTCATTATCATCTTTTTGCCTCCTCATCAGCTTCACAATTAAGTAGCAAAAAGCTCCAATAGCTGATACAGCACCAACACCAGCAAATACCTATCATTGTATAATGCTTTTAATATGTAGAAATGTTAATATAATGACTTACAGCAGCTGTAATGAAATCTGCACCATTTGGTGCAAAAGGTCCAACATCAGAGATATATTGTGGTCCAGTGCAGTCAATGTTAAAGGCTGAATTTGAAGTACCACCTGAGCTTGTTATGTTCCTGTATGTAGCACAGGTCTTTCCCCAACCAGCTGAAACCACAATCATGGTAATGAATAGGAACAAAATAGAACCAACAAAGAATCCAGCTTGAATAATGTTAGCAATCAACCTAAAGTTGAATCAATCAATAATCTTCATACCACTGAAGCACTTACCTTTTGACATATATTTGAAATGAAACACTGATTAGCTCAATGGCAGTTAGCAGAGCCAGACATATTGTAGCAATGGTAGCACTTGCTATACTTAGCTGACAAGTGGGTACATTATAATTTACCAGACTTGAGTTCATAGCTTGAGCATAAGAAACGAAGAAAAAGCATCTTACCCCATTATCAGTGTTAGCCTGAAGGAGACCAAGAGAAATACCAGCAGCTCCCAATGACAATAGAAGTACTGCAAGAGGAACTACTGAGAGGATCTGCTTGATTATTTCAGGCATCTTCATTGAAGTTAGTACGGTTGTTGAAGTTTTTTTTTATATACACAAAGATCATCACGGAGCCCTACCCTTTGTTTACTATATGAATACAGTTTCAGTGTTTATGCTTGTAGTCATTAGGGGACTGTCATTGCTACTATAATTCTATATTAGTTGTAATGTTGTGCTAATTATAGTGGAAGCGTTATGGACTTGCACTGTAATTGTATGTCTTAATAGCAAGCCAAACAACATTATTGTAAAATTGTTTATCCTCTTGTACAATATATTTATGAGTTTATGCTGCAACATTCATAGCTTACAGACTTATAAAAAACAGTCTTGCAATAGCTTTCCCTGCTAGTTGCATCAACATTATATATAAGCTTTTAATTATTCTATAGAAGTTTAGGCATGCAGCCCTATCACTCAGCCATTAGCCTATAATGGTGGGATTCTCATAAAGATAGTGAAACTGCCATAATTGCATTCTAGCCTTACTGCATCAATTAGAGGAGACCAGATTTATGGCTCCCGATTGGTAGTGTCTGAGCTTGTTAAAAAGCAAGCAAACATGACCATAAATAAATTGTAATACTGCATGGGTAGCTAGTGTATTGCAATGGCATTCATGATGTATATAATGTGGCAAAAAGTCAAACTTCTCCATTGTATTATTTGTGAGGGGAACTACCTTGTCTGAACGACTATTTTGACCCATGCACTGTACTTTGTACTGGAAAGTACCTTTTTGTTGCTGTCATTGCATGTTATTGTAGCTTAACCAGATAATTCCTCAACCTACTGTCATTTTTGTGCCAGCCATCCACTCAAATACATGTAACTGTCACTGGGGCTACTGAGACTAATTGTAGTATAGCATTGCAATAATTGCCTGCTAGGTAAGTAGAACTCAATGTAGTTTTATAACTAAAAGCTAACTAAAGGTAAAACCCTTAAAAATAATTATGATATTTCATGGTTTTCTAAAAAAATGGCCCCAAAATCGCACCCGATTTTTGATGCATATTATTAATTAAGCTATGTAGGAATTCGGAGTCTATTTTGATTTTAAGCTATGGTCATCATAAAAATAGGGTAATACCTGAAAATGTACCCTGAATTACAGCCCTGGCTTCTTTTTGAAAAATGGTTCTAAAATCACCCCTAATTTTTATTACATTAATGTTCTTATGCTATGTAGAAAGTTTGAGCCGATTCCAGCTTTAATTTTTGAGTTATCGCCATTTTAAAAAATATGCAAAATATGAAAAATACCCTGTGCT
>NW_003546596.1:101795-106691 GCF_000090795.2 Amphimedon queenslandica
GAGGTATGAGACCGTATGACCATTTTAAAAATATTCTATCTTCTGAAAATTTTCCTGTTGATGCTTTTTTCTGAAAAATAAGGTACGATACACAAAGCTAAGTAAACATGATTTTGTCTTTCTTCCTTGTGCTAGTACATGTAAATGTACATGTATGTGTGAAAATTATGAAATTGATTGAGTAGCAATAAATAATTCAAATTCCTAAACATTTACTCAATCATCAGAGTGAGTATTTATTATAGTTAAGTTAGTTCATAATCATTTATTTTAATAAGTGGCGTATACTCATCACTCAATCTTGATCTTATCCTCTTCGCAACAAAAAATGAAAGAGTTATGATGGCTAACACATTAGCAACACCAGAACATTTCTATCATGAAAATATTAGATCATAAAAAGCGCTTGTATATTTCATGACTTACAGTAGCTGTTATGAAATCTGCACCATTTGGTGGATAAGGTCCACGACCGAGGATATATCTTGGTCCAGTGCAGTCTAAATTAGGATATTTAGTTGAATTGAGGTACAAGCAGCTACTTCCCCAACCAGACGAAACCACAAATGTGGTAATAAATAGAAATACAATAGAGACAGCATAGAATCCAACTTGGATCATCTTAGCAATGAACCTGAAATGGAATTAATTATTAGTAAGTTAGTACTGAACTTACATTTTGATATTTATTCTAAACGAAACGCTGATTAGCTCAATGGCAGTTAGCAGAGCCAGACATATTGTAGCAATGGTAGCACTTGCTATACTCAACTTACAAGTGGGTACATTATAATATACCAGACTTGCGTCCATAGCTTGAGAATAATTTATGAAAAAATAACATGCTACCCCATTATCAGTGTTAGCCTGAAGGAGACTAAGAGAAGTACCAGCAGCTCCCAATGACACTAGAAGAATCACAAAGAAAGCTAGTGAAAGGACCTGGTCATTATTTGCTGCTCTAATCATGACACTAGATCTTTATCTTTAAGAAATCTGTACAATTGTAGAAAGTACTGCTTTCTTTATATGCATAAAGGTGACCAAAAGTCACGCCTTCTCTCTGAAACAGTACTGGCACTGAAGAATATTGAGTATCGTACAATACATTATTTGTGAGGGGATCTACCTAGTCTGGCCTCTGATTGAACTCTGCTCTGTATGTTAACCTTTTGTTATTCTAACTATAATTACACTGTATGAAGCAGGCCTATGCTTGCATAATTAAGTAATGCAAATCTATCACTTGTGATGCATAAGGCAGTTGGTATGTGATTAAGATACACTAGTGTAGCTTGTTTGGGAGTGGGTGGAGCAAACTAAATCAATACACATTTACACGTAACTATAATGATGAGTTATTAACAACATTTTTGCTTTAGCTACTTATTTTTGTACTACTGATAGACAATACACTAATAAATTCAAAAAGAAATTAACAATCAGAGTCAATGGAATGTTATAGTCAGTGTTCAGTATTTTAGAATAGCTTCATTATCATCTTTTTGCCTCCTCATCAGCTTCACAATTAAGTAGCAAAAAGCTCCAATAGCTAATACAGCACCAACACCAGCAAAAACCTATCATCAAATAATGCTTTTCATATGTAGAAATGTTAATATAATGACTTACAGCAGCTGTAATGAAATCTGCACCATTTGGTGCAAAAGGCCCAACGCTAGATCTATATTGTGGTCCAGTGCAGTCAATGTTAAAGAGTGATCTTGGAGTACCACCTGAGCTTGTTATGTTCCTGTATGTAGCACAGGTCTTTCCCCAACCAGCTGAAACCACAATCATGGTAATGAATAGGAACAAAATAGAACCAACAAAGAATCCAGCTTGAATGATGTTAGCAATCAGCCTAAAGTTGAATCAATCAATAATCTTCATACCACTGAAGCACTTACCTTTTGACATTTATTTGAAATGAAACACTGATTAGCTCAATGGCAGTTAGCAGAGCCAGGCATATTGTAGCAATGGTAGCACTTGCTATACTCAACTTACAAGTGGGCAGATTATAATTTAGCAGACTTGAGTTCATAGCTTGAGTATAAGTAATGAAAAAATGACACCTTGAATATATCCCATTATTAATGTTAGCCTGAAGGAGACCAAGAGAAGTACTGGCAGCTCCCAATGACAATAGAAGTACTGCAAGAGGAACTACTGAGAGGATCTGCTTTATTATTTCAGGCATCTTCATTGAAGTTAGTACAGTTGTCAAAGTTTTTTCCTTATATACATGAAAATCATCACGGAGCCCCACCCTTTGTTTACTATATAAATACAGTTTCAGTGTTTATGCTTGTAGTCATTAGGGAACTGTCACTGCTACTATAATTCTTTATTAATTGAATGTTATACTAATTATAGTGGAAGCGTTATGAACTTGCACTGTAATGCTTTAAAGTTAAAATATTTGTATAGCAAACCAAACAACATTAATTGTAAAATTGATTATCCTCTTGTACAATATATTCATGAGTTTATGCTGCAACATGTATAGCTTACAGACTTATAAAAACAGTCTTGCAATAGCTTTCCCTGCTAGTTGCATCAACATTATATATAAGCTTTTAATTATTCTATAGAAGTTTAGGCATGCAGCCCTATCACTCAGCCATTAGCCTATAATGGTGGGATTCTCATAAAGATAGTGAAACTGCCATAATTGCATTCTAGCCTTACTGCATCAATTAGAGGAGACCAGATTTATGGCTCCCAATTGGTAGTGTCTGAGCTTGTTAAGAAGCAAGCAAACATGACCATAAATAAATTGTAATACTGCATGGGTAGCTAGTGTATTGCAATGGCATTCATGATGCATATAATGTGGCAAAAAGTCAAACTTTTCCATTGCATTATTTGCGAGGGAAACTACCTTGTCTGAGTGGCTATTTGACCCATGCACTGTACCTTGTACTGGAAAGTACCTTTTTGTTGCTGTCATTGCATGTTATTGTAGCTTAACCAGATAATTCCTCAACCTACTGTCATTTTTGTGCCAGCCGTCCACTCAAATACATGTAACTGTCACTGGGGCTACTGAGACTAATTGTAGTATAGCATTGCAATAATTGCCTGCTAGGTGAGTAGAACTCAATGTAGTTTCATAACTAAAAGCTAACTAAAGGTAAAACCCTTAAAAATAATTATGATATTTCATGGTTTTCTAAAAAAATGGCCCCGAAATCGCACCCGATTTTTGATGCATATTATTAATTAAGCTATGTAGGAATTCTGAGTCTATTTTGATTTTAAGCTATGGTCATCATAAAAATAGGGTAATACCTGAAAATTGTACCCTGAAATACAGCCCTGGCTTCTTTTTGAAAAATGGTTCTAAAATCACCCCTAATTTTTATTACATTAATGTTCTTATGCTATGTAGAAAGTTTGAGCCGATTCCAACTTTAATTTTTGAGTTATTGCCATTTTTAAAAATATGCAAAATATGAAAAATACCCTGTGCTATAGCTTTTTCCCAAAAAATGGCTTTGAATTCACACCCACTTTTTATTACATTTTCTGATACATTATTGATGTCTTTATGCTATGCAAAAAGTTTGAGCCAATTCCGACTTAAATTTTTTGAGGTATGAGACCGTATGACCATTTTAAAAATATTCTATCTTCTGAAAATTTCCCTGTTGATGCTTTTTTCTGAAAAATAAGGTACGATACACAAAGCTAAGTAAACATGATTTTGTCTTTCTTCCTTGTGCTAGTACATGTAAATGTACATGTATGTGTGAAAATTATGAAATTGATTGAGTAGCAATAAATAATTCAAATTCCTAAACATTTACTCAATCATCAGAGTGAGTATTTATTATAGTTAAGTTAGTTCATAATCATTTATTTTAATAAGTGGCGTATACTCATCACTCAATCTTGATCTTATCCTCTTCGCAACAAAAAATGAAAGAGTTATGATGGCTAACACATTAGCAACACCAGAACATACCTATCATGAAAATATTAGATCATAAAAAGCACTTGTATATTTCATGACTTACAGTAGCTGTTATGAAATCTGCACCATTTGGTGGATAAGGTCCACGACTGAGGATATATCTTGGTCCATTGCAGTCTAAATTAGGATATTTAGTTGAATTGAGGGACAAGCAGCTACTTCCCCAACCAGACGAAACCACAAATGTGGTAATAAATAGAAATACAATAGAGACAGCATAGAATCCAACTTGGATCATCTTAGCAATGAACCTGAAATGGAATTAATTATTAGTAAGTTAGTACTGAACTTACATTTTGATATTTATTCTAAATGAAACTCTGATTAGCTCAATAGCAGTTAGCAAAGCCAGACATATTGTAGCAATGGTAGCACTTGCTATACTCAACTTAAAAGTGGGTACATTATAATATACCAGGCTTGAGTCCATAGCTTGAGAATAATTTATGAAAAAATAACATGCTACCCCATTATCAGTGTTAGCCTGAAGGAGACCAAGAGAAGTACCAGCAGCTCCCAATGACACTAGAAGTATCACAAAGAAAGCTAGTGAAAGGACCTGGTTATTATTTGCTGCTCTAATCATGACACTAGATCTTTGTCTTTAAGAAATCTGTACAATCGTAGAAAGTACTGCTTTCTTTATATGCATAAAGGTGACCAATCACGCCTTCTACTGGCACTGAAAAATATCGAGTATTGTACAGTGCATTATTTATGAGGGGATCTACCTAATCTGGCCTCTGATTGAACTCTGCTCTGTATGTTAACCTTTTGTTATTCTAACTATAATTACACTGTATGAAACAGGCCTATGCTTTCATAATTAAGTAATGTAACCTATCACTTGTGATGCATAAGGCACGTTGGTATGTGATTTAGATACGCTAATATATCTTGTTTGGGAGTAGCTG
>NW_003546597.1:0-2530 GCF_000090795.2 Amphimedon queenslandica
CAAATCAGCAAAAATTTAATTAAATTAAAGGAAAAGAGTAGCACAACACAAAATACAAAGCTACTTTTGGAAGGAAAACTGTTCTACAGCACAACATTGTTTTTCGTGGCCATACCCACTTTTTTACTTGAGAGGGGGGACAGGGTGGGGTGTTGCTAAGGCCCATTATAATTGTTACTTCTCCCATATAACATGTAAAGGAATAAGTAAGTGTGGACATACAAATATATATAGATACATGTACATTGCACATTGGTGAAAACCTTTGGGTTTTTTGGCCTTCGCCTCAAGGTCACAATTACAGTAATGATAATGATGATAACAATAATAATAATAATAATAATAATAACAATAATAATACTTAATACCCTTTTTCATTTTCTTGGCCTGTGGCACATTATGAGTTTCACTCTCATCACTGTCACTCTCTGATTCCTCTGGCTTCCTTTTAGTACCGGCTTTAGCTGGTTCCGTTGTCTCTTCCTAAAAGTACACATAATACTAAAAGAGCCCATTATCAACCATATAACTTTGTTGAAAGCAAGTTTGTGGTTACAGACTTGACAACATTATCAATGTTGCTTTCGAGTTGAACAGTGGCATTAGCATTAGAGCAACTTTGAATTATTTACATGTACAATGTAATTTTAAACCTCTTACACTGTCATCATCAGAAGAGGAGTCATCAGGTGAATCACTGTCTTTAGCATCATTAGTAGGTTTAGCAACTGGTTTAGGAGGAGTTGTATCTTCAGTATCAGTTTCATCACTACTACTACTGCTGTCATCCTTCTTCTGTTTAAGACAGAATTAATAAAGTAATGTAACACATGTTTTTCAGAAGTGGTTTAGACATGCAAGTTAAAAATGCCATTACATCTATACATGATAAGGCAATAACAATATTAATTAAAGGAGTAAAGAAAAAAGCAGATTTACAATATGCCTGTACAGGCCAGCATACTGTCAATTTTAAGTAAAAGCATTGGTTGACCTTCTGAAGCATGCATACAAGGCACTAGAGTTGAACCAAAAATGTCCACCCACCTTAATTGATGAAGAAGCTCTACATTTGGATTTAATAAACTTTACCTTGGCTGTAGGTGCTTTCTTTCCAATCTTAACAATCTCCAAGTCTTTATAATCAGAGCTACTGCTTGAGGTATCATCATCCACTTCAGTTGCTTGTTTCTTGCTAGCCTTCTTTGAAGGCTGTACTACATGTAACTTCTTTGGCCTTTTCTTCTAAATATGATAACAAAAACAGTTAAATAGAGTTAATATTTAGACATAATCATGAAAATCCCTGATAAGAAGGTACATGTACATGAGTGATACTCTAAAATCCTGTGGGAAACCCTGATCATGCATAAATCCTTACTGCCTTCTTAAATTTCTTGCCTTTAACTGCTTGCTCTTTCACACACTAAAAAACAAATTCTAAATATTGGTTACAGCTAGACTACAATTAAAAGTTATGACTAAAATAACATGCTACCATGTTTTTAGTCAAGGCATGGTTAAATTACCTAGCTGTGACATTTATTTATATTATATTACTGTATATACCTCTGACATTTCAATTGTTATAAATAGTTTGATTGGTATCAGTAAAACTTATTAAATACTATTTCGCATGTTGCATTTACTGTACATCTGAAACATAACTAGTCATATAACAAAAATTATACACTATAAGATTTTAGTTAAGAGCTACTACTAATATTAAAATTACTGCAGTCTTGAGTATGACTGGAACTTAAATTTCGAAGGTTTCAGTTCAAAACTAATACTATAACAAAATTATGTTTAAAAGAACTCAAACTAGAAATAAATTCACTGTATTTCTAGTCATATAACTAGAAATAGTACTAAAACTGTCGTATTCATTGTCAGAGAACTAGAACTAAATTATTGTATTTCTTGTCACATAACTACATGTAGGACTAAAACTAAAACTAGTGTATTTTGAGTAAAAAAACTAGAAGTAAAATACATGCATGTACTTTTAGTAAAAAAACTAGAACTAGAACAAAAATAAAATTCTGTACTAGAACAAAACTAGCCCCTAGGTTGCACATGTACAAGACTACGAGTTAAATTTGATCCAGAGCAAATGGCACACTCAAATTACATACAATAATTACAGATGGGTTACATGGTATACATGTATTCTATATTTTCTATTTTAATACATGTCATATTCTGTGGATTGCCACTCATGGACCAATTTTAACTTTAATTAATTGACACAAAAATAACGAGTGACACTGTCATTTTGTGGGCAACGGGCATGCAGATAAATTTCAGTAACACAATAGGTTCATCAGTACTACTGCTACTACTACTTTCATCCTTTCCTTCTTTTGTTTAAGAGAGCAAGACATGCAATACACTGAATACAGTATACCGTATCGCTGGCTGGAAGAGAAAAATTGTGCAAATTTTCATGGATATACATGTATGCTTATATGCAATGACAAAATTATTATATTAAATTAATAATAAGTGAATAGGATTCTGCATTACC
>NW_003546597.1:3094-9386 GCF_000090795.2 Amphimedon queenslandica
AGCATGAGTTGTAATTATCCCAGCACATAGACAACTACATGATAACACTATATGTATAAAGAATTTATCCTCATGCAGTGGTGTAGGATTTTTTTACCACACCAGATTGCATACCCTCTAGTTTCTTTACTTTTTTCCAATTCAATCCTACTACTTTTCCATTTTTAATGTTTTCTATTTACTTGTCCCAACTGAGAATGGACCGGAAGTGGAAGCAGCTGCATTGGAATTTGAAAAATGTAGTTACGTCACTAATGACGTATTATAATGATATTCATAGAGACATAGCCAATCAGCTGTGTTGTTTCACTCTTAAAACAGTCTTGTTCTTCCTGATAAGCAGTACAATAGCTCCCTGTAGTCAGCTAGTCTTCATAAAGGCCATCATTATCAGAAGATCTTGCTCTATTAACTTTTTAAAAGAAGAATTATCAGTTTGGGCGCTCAACCACATGTGCTTATGTAAACTATGACATCATAAAACGTCATTGGGGTTAGATTTGGTATGCCATTGGGTTTATAGGGAGAACCCGGTTCTCAGGGTTCCCAAGGGTTGAGAGACCCAAGACCTGAGATCCTGAAGCGGCATTGGGCGACTAAGAACCTGTGAAAGTCTCATCCTTATCCTACATTCCTATAAAAAGTTATTCCAGTTTTTCTTGGTCCAAACTCAGTTGGGACATAGTATACTATTTCACGTCTTGCATTTACTGTACATCTGAAACATAACTAGTCATACAACAAAAATTATACACTATACAATTTTAGTCAAGAGCTACTACTAGTATTAAAATTACTGCAGTCTTGAGTATGACTGAAACTTAAATGTCGGAGGTTAGTAGTTCAAAACTAATACTATAACAAAATTATGTTTAAAAGAACTCAAACTAGAAATAAATTCACTGTATTTCTAGTCAAATAACTAGAAATAGTACTAAAACTGTCGTATTCATTGTCAGAGAACTAGAACTAAATTATTGTATTTCTTGTCACAGAACTACATGTAGGACTAAAACTAAACTAGTGTATTTTGAGTAAAAAAACTAGAAGTAAAATACATGCATGTACTTTTAGTAAAAAAACTAGAACTAGAACAAAAATTAAATTCTGTACTAGAACAAAACTAGCCCTTAGGTTGCACATGTACAAGACTACAAGTTAAATTTGATCCAAAGCAAATGGCACACTCAAATTACATACAATAATTACAGATGGGTTATGTGGTATACATGTATTCTATATTTTCTATTTTAATACATGTCATATTCTGTGGATTGCCACTCATGGACCAATTTTAACTGTCATTAATTGACACAAAAATAACGAGTGACACTGTCATTTTGTGGGCAACGGGCATGCAGATAAATTTCAGTAACACAATAGGTTCATCAGTACTACTGCTACTACTACTTTCATCCTTTCCTTCTTTTGTTTAAGAGAGCAAGACATGCAATACACTGAATACAGTATACCGTATCGCTGACTGGAAGAGAAAAATTGTGCAAATTTTTATGGATATACATGTATGTTTACATGCAATGACAAAATTATTATATTAAATTAATAATAAGTGAATAGAATTCTACATTACCTTAGTAGGAACAGCCTTAAAGGGAGGAGCCACCATCTCTGAAATCTCAATTTCTCCCACTTCTGAAATCCTACTAGAGCTTTCCTCCTTTGGTTTAGTCACCTTCTTGCTACCACTCTTCGTACATGTAGATTGAGGTGCTGCCTTCTCTCTCTTCTAAAAATATAACATTACATTAGTTTTGCCATTTTTCTTTAACAAAATTATATTTCGCCTGCAATTTACAGAAAGAGTGTGGATATCCCATACATAAGACTAGTATCCTTTTGTAGTTTGTACATTGGCTAAAACAACCAAAGTCTGCTTCTAGTGGTGCTATCACCTCAAAAGGTAAGATTTATTTCCCACTTGACTTTCATAATTTGTCAATTTATTCATTTTATAAGTTATACCATTGTAACTCAAAACTCCATAAAATCATCTGGCACCCAAAGGGCTCAAATAGTTTAAGAGCCCCCTAGTTAGCTATAGATGACCCAGAGTGAGAATTGTAAAAGCTATAAATTTAATTAATTTTATAGTACCTGCCCACACATCATAATTAGAAAGTTTGTTACGCAAGTCAATGATGGTACAAAGAAAATGCCTCACTTACGTGTACCTGTTATAGCTTCATTAAAAGCTGAAAAGTGCTTGTTATAAAAAAATAGGCTGTCTCTAAGCTCTCTTAATTATAAAAGATTTGGTCTAATCCACTCCAGAATTTATAATAAAAGATTGTTTTTATGTAGGCCCATTTGTTCTCCATTGCAAGTTGCCAACCAAAATGGCACCCAGAATTTGTTTCATCCTAAACTACGCCTTACAACCATAAGTCTCCCCACGCAAGTAATTCTCAATCTGGGTGGTCTGATGGGTGGTGGTCTATGTTTGGTATAGGGTTTAGTTTTTCTATTAGTCTAGTTGATGGTGAAAAGCCATGTCATTTATACCTTACTAGCCTTCTTTTTCTTTTTATCTGCTTTAAGTACTTCTGGTACTACTACTTCACCACCGTCCTTGGTCTTCTTGGATTTCTTTGACTTCTTCATTTTCGCCACATCATTCAATACCTGTTTATAGCAAAGAAAAGATATGGGGAGTATACTAAAATCGGGCTAAATTACTTTCTTGCTCTTCTTATCTGAACCCATCATTACCCATTATACCCAATGTGAGACCGTACCTCGTGTGAGTGGAATGGGACGGGACGGGACCAGAGGAGGTAGGACACGGTTGACCTTTGATTAATAATTGCAAAGTTCAATTGCATTCCATTGGTATCACGTGATGCAAAATGGCCAAATTCTTCCACTAGTACCACTTCTAACAATAATTTAGAGCATTAAGATAGAGTCAATGAGACTTTCATTTATTCACTAGAAACTATGATAGTTGCAGTAATTTTTAATATCTTAAACTAGCGAAGATTGATTTATCTGATGAAGTAAAAAAGAGAATCAAAGTTAAGATGCACCGTCTCTTTCTCCTTCTTATATTCATGTCTATAATCAAAGAAGAAATATTCTCCATACAATGGTGATTTTAACAACTGTCAAGGGTCGTCATAGATCTCTATAGTTTCTGCAGTAGTAGCTAGTTTTGTGATACAATCATCAGAAAGCTGCCATTTTTCATCACGTGATACCAATGGAATGCAATTGAACTTTGCAATTATTGCTCAAAGGTCAACCGTGTCCTACCTCCTCTGGGACGGGACAGGACAGCTCCGCGGATCACTCCCTAATTTAAGCATAGGCTCTACAAATTTACGGGCCAGGTCACAAAATTACTTCAAATAATTAATTTTATACATGTTGCACAATATTTTTGACCTCATTCTAATCAAAATTGAATTTTTATAAAATTATTTATAATCATAGTGGTAAATCTACTCTAAAATTTTCCTGATACATGTACATGTCCTATAGTGTTGCATGGAAAGTTTGAGCTCATTCTAATCAAAATTGGATTTTTCACAAATCAGAGAAACTTGTTTATTTCTTTATCATAAAGCTATTAAAAAGAGATAGATCTAGTGCTTTTTTAATTTCCTTTTTACCTTCATTGACTTTTATTTTTTTAAATGACATAGTGTCTTTAATATTTTCTTATTAAACACATTCAGAGGAGTGAGAGGACATCAGGAGAAAGGGAGAAGACTATAGCATTATAACAAAATTGAAGCTAACACTAGTAACAAAGAGGTGAGCCATACCTACAGCAACAGCAGCAACCTGGTGTGCGATCTGGTTACCGTCTCCTGGTATATGTGATACCAGACCCTATGTATGTTTTGCAAGGGGCTAGCTTAGTAGAGCTGCTTTAATATGCAGTCCTGAAAAGAGCGGACAGGAAAAATAGAATTATTTAGCAATGAGGACACATTTTGTAGAGCAAGCATTTCTTGTACTAGAGCTATCACAAGATATATCAAACACTCCAGCAGTAGAGCTATACCAGTGTCCTGTATTATGTATACTAGAGAGAGTGCTGACTATGTTCATGAGCTTTGCAGCAGAATCTTCCATTGTCTAGAGTCCTGGAAAAGAGTTTTATAGTGACATTTTGATTGTCAACCATTCAACTTTTTCTGAGAGGAATGTTACAGATGCAGGGAAGAGGACTACACTCATTAGACTTTTCTGAAGAAGTAGATGGTATGTATGGAGTTGATAATGATGTTGCAGTTGTTGGTGAAGATGAGTATACTGCAGTACATGTTCCTTCTAATAGTTTCACACTTTCAAATGAACAAGTGATAACAATTAAGCATTGATGTTTATTATATGTTAAGTTAGTGCCATCACATAATTATTTGCTACTTGCCACCACTAGCTATTACTGAAAGTTTTAATTTAGTTGTTAGAAGTACATGTATAATAATAATACATTGCTAACCTGTGTTATCTCATGCATGCATCCTATCCTATGCTAAGATCTATGCACTTTGCCAGCCTATGCTCTATACTGAAATGTACTACATGTATTCTAGCCTATACTGTCCCGTGTTGTCCTATCATTATGCATGGATCTCAAGATATCTATTGATTATCCACTGTCAGATACTTCAGCTAGGGATAGAAGGAGTGAGGGTGTAAAGCATAAATTTTACTGTTATTAAAAATCAAAGGGTAAACCCTCATTACTGTCCCTAATGCTGTGTCTTCTCCAGGCTAAAACTCAGGTTTTCTACATCATACTTCTCAAATTTGACCATAAACCTCTTTTTATAGCTAACATGCAGGTAATGTACAAGCAAAACGGAGATTCAATTGCAAGTGGACACTGATAATTACTGGTACGTTTGACTTAACTTAGGCCTTTAGTTATGCTTTTACTGGCCTTAAAGGAAAACAAATTGACCAATTTTTAAGTCTACTTGCAATTAAGTTTTAATTAAATTTTTGCTTAAATATTACCTGTTAGCTATAGAGGATAGTATATGGTGATGATGATGTAGAAAACCCGAGTTCTAGCCTAGAAAATACCCAGCCACACCCTGCATGAGTGGGCGTTAAGGCTTAGAAATGGTGCCTTTAGCTCTCTATCTTGTTCATTTTACCCTGTTCACATTTGTAACTGCACATTTCTATTGTTAACACTTTTGCGGTTTTGCAGGATTTCTCAGTGAAATTATGGCGCATGGGTAGCTCCTTCACTACTTCAAGGGTAAAAATAGCTTCCCTTCTGCTGCTGACCTTCTCTCTCCATTAAAATTTGTTGCTCCCTATTTCAGCCATATCACCCATCACTAATGGCGATATATGGCGCGGCCATCAACCACACCCTAAAAATTAAGAGTTAGATATGTGCAAAGTAAATAATTTAATTGCAATTAATCAGCACTTCTCATTGATTAAGACTGACCCAAAGCCTAAAATGGTCCTTCCCACATTTCAACATAATTATCATCATTATATTATAAGTATAAGTATTATTAGTATTAGGATAAGTAGTGAATTAGTATACCCTCTAATTCAAATTACAGCAATCAATGGACTTTTTCTAAAAAAATACAAAAATAATTGGCATCTTCTGATCTCTTTGGCGCATACACATTGGAATAGAGGACATGCACAAGCTATTATGATTGTCATCCATCTTCTTTCTCTGAACATTGATCTCCATCTCTTGATATTCGTTAATGATAAACACTGGTTAAGCCTCATATACTTAACATTAGGGGGACATAGCTAGTTAACAGCCTGTAGTCATGTATACATTTTTACAAGGGAAATGTACGAATTGGATCCACGTTTCTATACAAGGGTGATTGGCTGCAAGCTGATTCTTTTTCTAATTCTATTTCTTCTGAAATGTATTCTTTTATTAGTGTGTATACAGTTGATGTGCATTGATCAACTTGACCAGAAATAATAAAAGCAAAAAATCATGTGAGAACTATTTGTTACAATAATCAATGATTAAATGACTGATTCACAGCATATAAAATCATTCTATCAATACTACTGAACTGTGGTTGATCTATGTGTATTTCATCCATATACTTAATTATTTTTGAGTCTCCACGTTCAAAATTCAAGATCAATTTACATAATGAAGCTTCATTTGATTCAAAATTACAGATAACTCCATATATGATTATTTCCTTGCAATATCTACCACGCTGAATGCATCTTTCAGCCACCTGCCCAGCAGCAGTCATCATGCTGGCAAACAATTGTGAGAGAGTACGGTTCTCTGATGATTCTACTTGCT
>NW_003546597.1:10556-27646 GCF_000090795.2 Amphimedon queenslandica
CTTTTTTATTTTTTATTTTTGCTGCTAAGAAATGAACCCCTGGGCATTTAATCGGTAAAATATGGTACTCTGGGACTAGCTCGATTGCTTAGAATCTAGAAATACATGTAATTACAAGTATTTTAAAAAACACTATGTAATATTGTGCAATTTATCATATTTATCAACCGTTTTCCATTCTTCCTATCTAATTAATATCAATGACATTAAAAATACAAAAATTTACTTACATCTTTTTATTATTGTCATCACTTAAGACTCTGAAAACAAACCCCTTATATAATGATTGTAGAGCACACTTTTCCAATTCCAATTTCATCATCATTGATTCATGATTCTTTAAAGAAGGTATCATTACATTATCAAGTTCCCAAATGATACTAAGCTCCCATGATGTTGTTTCGGGCACATTTGTTTCCGTATAACTTGTCCAAAAACTTTTTCTTACATCCTGATAACAGCTTATCTTTTCACTGACAAGCTTAATTTGTTCATTGAGTGACCGTATCGTTTCATGAATGGCCCGGAGGTTGCTCAGTAGCTCCTATTGTAAACAGACAAGTGTCTTTTAACACACATCATACATGTATATCACTTACTGGTTCACTAGCTTTAGACATGCTTTGGCCTCCTATACTACCAAATCCACCTAACAATAGAAATAGTACAGTAAACCCAAATAGTTTTCTTCAAGTCTTCAACCATCTTGTAATGGTGGAAATATTAATGTCCAATAATTCAAACATTTTTTACAACACTTGGGGAACCACAATCATCAACAATCCTATTCACTGCCATCTACTTTTAACAAATTTAGGTAAAGACAATAATTATTGATGGGTTAACACATGACCACCATAATATATCAACATTATGCAGTATACAAATAAAATCAGCAAGAGAATAAAGAGATAACAAAAATTGGCTTCAGAATCACCCTCTATTTTCAACTTCCATTTTCATGTGCATAATAAGTGAATGGACAGCTTGAGGAAATGCATTTGTGTTAACATACATGCAAATGCATTTGCATGTATATTAATTCAAAAGCCAACTATACCACAATCACACTGACTTTGTCAACTTATAATTCAAATAACTTTCTTATTTTACATGTGGTTTTTTATTGTTTTTTCCTTAAAAGAGCCAGTATTTTGATATATCATACAACTAGAGCACAGTTGTAGAAAAGGAGAAAAGTAATCAAAGCAGGCACTTAGAGAACACTCAATGAAATTATTGCTGCCCATGCATGGTGACCGCGCAGGCATATGAAACAAAATTACAACCACCTGTACACCACATGGGCTACCAAAACAGGGGATGCCGTATAGCAGGTTTTTTTCGAGGATAACAAATTTCGCAAATTTCACGGATTTTTTTCTGATCCAGGAAATTAAATTCCTTGAAAATCAATATAATACGGTACAAGATGGCAGATTAGTGGAAATTCGCGAAAATTAATTCTGCAAACTTCCGGATATGGGTCATTCGCGAAATTTATTATCCTCGAAAAAACCAGCTATACGGTATTAGCATGAAAGAAGGTATGGGACAAGATATGATTAAAAGGACACGAAAAGATGAGCATAGCTAAACTTTTTGACTATTTTTAGCCACATACACCAATGGAAAAAAGAACAATATAAACTAACAAGTAGCTATACATGTACATTGCACATTGGTAAAAACTTTAACAAAAACTGACCTCGGGCCTTTGCCTCAAGGTCACAATTACAATAATGATGATGATAATAATAATAACAATAATAATACTCAATACCTTTTTTAATTTTCTTGGCCTGTGGCACATTATGAGTTTCACTCTTATCACTGTCACTCTCTGATTCCTCTTGCTTCCTTTTAGTACCGGCTTTAGCTGGTTCCTTTGTCTCTTCCTAAAAATACACATAATACTAAAGAGCCCATCATTAACCATTCAACTTTGTTGAAAGCAAGTTTGTAGTTACATGATAACGTGTCAGAATCAATTGAGCCACAGACTTGACAACATTATCAAGTATCAACGTTGCTTTCGAGTTGAACAGTGGTGTTAGCATCAGAGCAACTTTGAATTATTTACAATTTAATTTTAAACCTCTTACACTGTCATCATCAGAAGAGGAGTCATCAGATGAATCACTGTCTTTAGCATCATTAGTAGGTTTAGCAACCAGTTTAGGAGGAGTTGCATCTTCACTATCAGTTTCATCACTACTACTACTGCTGTCATCCTTCTTCTGTTTAAGACAGAATTAATAAAGTTATGTAACACAATGTTTTCAGAAGTGGTTTAGACATGCAAGTTAAAAATGCCATTACATCTACATTTTGGTATACATGATAAGGCAATAACAAGATTTTTAAAAAGCAGTAAAAAAAAGCAGATTTACAATACATCTGTATAGGCCAGCTCAAACAAAAATATTGCTTGACCTTCTAAAGCATGTAAGGCAATAGAGTTAAACCAAAAATGTCAACCCACCTTGATGAAAAAGCTCTACATTTGGATTTAATAAACTTTACCTTGGCTGGAGGTGCTTTCTTTCCAATTGTAACAATCTCCATGTCTTTGTAATCAGAGCTACTTCTTGAGGTATCCTCTTCCGCTTCGGTTGCTTGTTTCTTGCTAGCCTTCTTTGAAGACTGTACTACATGTAACTTCTTTGGCCTTTTCTTCTAAATATGATAATAAAACAGTTAAATAGACTTAATATTCAGATATAATTATGACAATCCCTAATAAGAAGGTACATGTACATGAGCGTTATTCTAAAATCCTATGGGAAACCCTCAACTATGTGTAAATCCTTACTGGCTTCTTAAATTTCTTGTCTTTAACTGCTTGCTCTTTCACGCGCTAAAAAAACAAATTCAAAATATTGGTTACAGACTACAATTAAAAGTTATGACAAAAATAACAGGTTAACATGCTTTTAGTCAATTAAAGCATGGGTAAATTACCTAGCTGTGACATTTACTTATATTATATTACTGTATATACCTCTGACATTTCAATTGTTATAGATAGCTTGATTCAAGTTGATTGGTATCAGTAAAACTTATTAAATACTATTTTGTATGCTGCATTTACATGTACATCTGAAACATAACTATTCATATAACAAAAATTATACACTATAAGATTTTATTTTAGAGCTGCTACTAAAATTAAAATTACTGCAGTCTTGAGCATGAGTGAAACTTAATGTTGAAGGTTTTAGTTCAAAACTAATACTAGAACAAAATTAAATTAAAAGTACTCAAACTAGAACTAAATTCAGTGTATTTATAATCAAATAACTAGAACTAAAACTGTCGTATTCATTGTCAGAGAACTAGAACTAATTATTGTATTTCTTGTCACAGAACTAGGGCTAAAACTAAACTAGTGTACTTTTAGTAAAAAATACTAGAACTAGAACAAAAATACAATTCTGTACTAGAATAAAACTAGCCCCTAGGTCGCAGTTATACAAGTTAAATTTGATCCAAAGCAAATGGCACACTCAAATTACACACATGTACCATTACAGATGGATTATGTATTATACATGTATTTTACGTTTTCAATTTTAATACATATAATTCTGTGGATAGCCACTCATGGACCAATTTTAACTGTGATTATAAATTGACACAAAATAACGAGTGACACTGCAATTTTGTGGGCAACGGGCATGCAGATAAATTTCAGTAACACAATAGGTTCAACATTACTATGTATACTACTGCTACTACTACTTTCATCCTTTCCTTCTTTTGTTTAAGAGAGCAAGACTACGATACAGTGTACCGTATCGCTGGCTGCAAAAACAAAATTGTGCAAATTTTTATGGATATACATGTATGTTTAAATGCAATGACAAAATTATGATACTAAATTAATAATAAGTGAATAGGATTTTAAAAACACATTACATTACCTTAGTAGGAACAGCCTTAGTGGGAAGAGCGGCCATCTCTGAAATCTCAATTTCTCCCACTTCTGAAATCCTGCTAGAGCTTTCCTCCTTGAGTTTAGTCACCTTCTTGCTACCACTCTTCGTACATGTAGATTGAGGTGCTGCCTTCTCTACCTTCTAAAAAATATAACATTACATTAGTTTTGCCATTTTTCTTTAACAAAATTATATTTCGCCCGCAATTTACAGAAAGAGTGTGGATATCCCATACATAAGACTAGTATCCTTTTGTAGTTTGTACATTGGCTAAAACAACCAAAGTCTGCTCCTAGTGGTGCTATAACCTCAAAAGGTAAGATTTATAATTCCCACTTGACTTTCATAATTTTTCAATTTATTCATTTTATAAGTTATACCATTGTAACTCAAAACTCCATAAAATCATAAAGCAGATCAACTAGAATATCTGGCACCCAAAGGGCTCAAATAGTTTAAGAGCCCCCTACTTAGCTATAGATGACCCAGAGTGAGAATTGCAAAAGCTATAAATTTCATTAATTTTATTTATAGTTTAGAAAGTTTGTTATGCAAGTCAATGGAGGTACAAAGAAAATGCCTCACTTACATGTACCTGCTGTAGCTTCATTAAAAGCTGAAAAGTGCTTGTTATAAAAAAATAAGCTGCCTTTAAGCTTCTCTTAATTACAAAAGATTTGGTCTAATCCACTCCAGAATTCGTAATAAAGGATTTTTTTTATGTAGGCCCATTTGTTCTCCATTGCAAGTTGCCAACCAAAATGGCAGCCAGAATTTGTATCATCCTAAACTACGCCTTACAACCGTAAGTCTTCCCACGCAAGTAATTCTCAATCTATGTGGTCCGATGGGTGGTCTATTGTTTGGTATAGGGTTTAGTTTTTTATTACTCTAGGTGATGGTAAAAGCCATGTCATTAATACCTTACTTGCCTTCTTTTTCTTTTTATCTGCTTTAAGTACTTCTGGTACTACTACTTCACCACCGTCCTTGGTCTTCTTGGATTTCTCTGACTTCTTCATTTTCGCCACATCATTCAATACCTGTTTATAGCAAAAAAAAAGATATGGGCAGTATACTAAAATCGGGCTAAATTACTTTCTTGCTCTTCTTATCTGAACCCATCATTACCCAATGTGAGACCTCGTGTGAGTGGAATGGGACGGGACAGGACAGCTCCGCGGATCACTCCCTTAAGCATTTACGGGCCAGCTCACAAAATTACTTTAAATAATTAATTTTATACATGTTGCAGAATATTTTTGAGCTCATTCTAATAATTTTTATAAAATTATTTTATCTACTCTAAAATTTTCCCGATACATCAGTGTACATGTCCTATGTTGCATGGAAAGTTTGAGCTCATTTTACGGGATGGGAAGGGACAGGACAGCTCCGTGGATCACTCACTAATTTAAGCATAGATACCAGCTCACAAAATAATATGTTGTTGTAATATGTTGCATAATATTTTGAGCTCATTCTAATCACAATTGAATTTTTATAAAATTATTTTTAAAGGCACTCTAAAGCCCTCCATACACCAGGCATCATTATGCTAGCAACATTTGCGGTTACTTTGATCTTTTGAGCAACTTGTTGCAAAAATAGAACTGATTTCTATTGCACAATTGTCATTGCACAATTACTCAATTGTCCATATGCTGGTGGTAGCAATCTGCAAAGTTTTATAGGAAATGATTGTTTCTGTGAATTGGCTAACCCTACATGTAGATAGTATGTAGATAGTTCGAATGCATAAAGAAACTTGTTGTTCATTCCTTTATTATAAAGCAATTAAGAATAGATTATGCTTTTTTAAATTTCTTTTACACCTTCATTGACTTATGTATGCTTCTTTTTTTAAATGTCATAGTGTCTATTTTCAATGAATTTTTCATTGAACATATTCAGAGGGCATCAGGAGGAGGCGAGTGAGTACTATAATATTAAATTTTAGGGTGATCAAAACCCAAAAAGTTTTGATTATTGAGCTGATTGCTATGATTCATGATTGAATATTGTGCTGCAACAAGACATCTATTTTATAGACATGCATATAATAGATTCAGTATACCAGCAGGTCCAATTCCAAATTCAGTTTACTCAATATTGATTTCATATTCAGATATATCCTTATGATATAACACACTCACAGGTACATGCTTTTAAATGATTCATTTCTCAGACTTTGTGGAAGTATCAAAAAAATACAATGAAAACTCATAAGCAATTTTGATGAAAATAATACATGTACATTGTCCATCCATGTAGTACTATAATCAAAAGAATAATAATTAAAGACAGCACAAAATTACTAAAAATCCCACAATTTTTTTTACATTTTAGAGTTGAGCCTTCACTTTAGCAGCTTTAGGAGTGTATCCAATATGAAGGAGTCCATCTTTAAAGACACTCAATGCTTTATTGATATGCCATTTAGTTAAATTATAACCCATTTAATGGGTTATAATGCAACTGAATGGCATACCAATAAAGCATTGAGTGACTTCAAGAAATGATAGAGCGGATTCTTAAATGAAATAACATTTTTATTACTAATTGTTGTGTATTGAATTGATATAATACCGATAAGCAACAATTAGTAATAAAAATATTATTTTATTCAAGAATCCTCTCAATCATTTTTTACTTTGCCTACTAGAGGAGGTAGAGCAGCACCAAACTCAACTTTATGCTTATAAAATTGAACATAACATGTAACTTGTCAGATATCCACAAACATTAGTTATCAGAATTATTGTAAAGTTAATTTATCGACAGAGGTCTATCTGAAATATTATGGATTTTAAGTCAAATTATACTCTAGACTTTAGCATGCTACAATAATTATACATTTGAATAGAAAGCATGAATTGCATTTCCCTCAAGGTAGAAGGTACGTACATCTACTTGATGTATATCTCATATGTATATGAATAGGCACATTTTCATCTGTGTTTCTCTCTGCATGTACCACACACTCTCAAATAATCAGTGGATGATGGGTGGTGTCTTCACTGTTTTGTTAAATTAAGGTGCTATGATTAAATTCACAATTTGTTGCTACTATATTTAGACTTTTGCTTCAATAATTATATTTATTGCTCTGTGTTGATCACTATCTTTTACATACATTGTAAACAATCCAACTGTATAGACTATATTTTATAAATCAGCATACAAAAGCTACTGGCATTAAACAGCATTTAACACTACATTAGCTAATATATTATAGCAGCATTCAGCAGTTCAGTTTTACTTAACATAAAGTTCATATGAGCCAACAGGTGAATCTTCATTAGTCCATCCTTCATCACTGCACACTCTCAGCTCAAGATAATCAGTCGACGATGCATTTCCAAAGTCTCTATGAAACCATGGAAGGTTGGGATTAGTGCAACAAGGAGCTTCGAGTGAGGGACAGTCCTGACCATCCCAAAGAGGATCGTTATAATAGAGGCTTGCTGTCCAAGTGTTGGCTGGATTCCCTGACTCACAGTAATAGTGAGAACCTACAAAGCTTTGTATTTGACCAGCCTGCCATGAGTTGGTATTACAGGGGCAGTTTGAAATGTCATTTATTATAGAGTAAGGGCCAGACATTAAAGACCAGACATGTTGACGAGGAGACCCACGAGTGATACTGACACCTTCAAGATAGTAGGAATCAAGATTGTTGTGTTGGCCATTAGTGTGAGGCAATATTGCATCAGTCGATCCATACTGATATCCTATTACTTTGCCACAAATCTGAGTATAACTTATTCCATTAGTTGGGAATGTAATTGAAGTACAGCTTGGAGAAGTGCTTAGCCTTCCACAAGCTCTAACTCCTCCTGATTGATACAGTCTAAATCCAGGAGGACAGTTCTGAGTAGCATCAGTCATATCCAGATATGCTAGTCTTGTCCATCCTCCTCCTGAACCACACAACTCTTCCATATTACAGTAAACATTCCGACTATTAATATGATAATAACCGGAAGGACTGCTTGGTAGAGTTGCTTTGATATCTTGACAAGAGACAGGCAAAACGGAATTAAGCAACGAGGACACATTTTGTAGAGCAAGCAATTCTTGAACTATCACTAGTATATCATCTACCACTCCAGCAGTAGAGCTACCAGTGTCTTGTATACTAGAAAGAGTGCTGACTATGTTCATGAGCTTTGTGGCAGAATCTTCCGTTGTCTGGAGTACCTGGAAAAGAGTGCTAGTGACATTTTGAAGGAAAGACATTTGCTCATTAGTTGAACTTCTTATGTCGTCAACTTTCCAAGCAGTGTCCTGAAGCAGCTGTGTAACAAGGCTTGAAAAATTATCACTAGAGGCTTTGTTTGTTAACGTGTAATTTTCAACTTTGTTGGATGTTTCTCGTGTTACATTAAGTATGGTTTCTATCTGCTGGATTATATCATGGCTCAAATTGCAAGCAGTACATCCATCTCCACCTACTCCAAGACCTCCTCCGGGTGTCCCTCCTGAAAGACCATTCGAGTTCTCACATACCTGCAGTGCATTCAACTGTGTTAATGTAACAATTGTTACAATAACTAAGATGATTAAGATGAACATTATTACCACTATAACTCCAACTATTGCTGTTGTGGGTATTTTGGATGCAGGTGGCTGCTGGACTTGCAGTTTAATGGGCTGAGACGGGAAAGAGCCTTTGTTGGCATCATATTCTTGTAGTTCAGTAACTTCATAGAGGTTCTTTGTTTCATCAGCATCCATTGAGGGACAGGAAGGTTTTGATCCAACCTTACAAAGGATTAGGGTGTGGCATATGATATCTAGAATTCACAAGTTGTTATTCTACTTCATGAATGCCATTGATGTTTCTTTGTCATAATGTTTTCTAAACTTATAAAGTAATAAGTCTATATATTTTTCACTATTAATACATAAAACAAAAATAATGATTTGGCAGTTTTTCTGTGTAACTAGTTTCAAAAGCATCAAGCAGAGTTTATTTTATGATAGATCTAGTGTTTTGATTGTGATAGTGTTTCCATCTATAAAAGCCATCATGCAAGCAAACACTTTCAGATCTACACTGAGCCATAAAGAAATGGACAAGCAATCTCGTTTTGCAACCAACAGCTCTCAGCAAATAGAAAATGTGTATGAATTACAAAGCTTGGAAAGGATGCCACCAAGTACTAAATCAAAACAATCAGCGTGGACTGTACTAGTCATTATCCTAACAATATTAATGTGTCTTGCATTGATGCTCTTGATAAGTATACTTTGCTTGGATCTCATTAGAGGTGAGGATACAAATCAAGTTTCCAGCTCCAATGCTGATACTACTGATGCAACACCTAGCATTAGCAGTACGACATTACTTGGGTCTTGTAAGGAGATCAAAAAGGAACAACCTGACAGTCCATCTGGTGTGTATCAATTGGTCACTGCTAGTGGTACCAGTTCATATTACACTTACTGTAATATGGAGACACTGTGTGGTTCAGGAGGAGGATGGACAAGACTAGCATATCTGGATATGTCTGATCGCTCTCAGAACTGTTCTTCTGGTTTGCAATACTTTTCATCTGCAGGACTCCGTACTTGTGGTAAGAAAGATACAATGAGAGCTACTTGTGACTCAGTGAAATTTTCATCAAATGGCATCAGCTATTCTCAAGTTTGTGGCAGAGTAGTAGGATACCAATATGGTACACCTGATGCTGTTCATCCTAATACACAAAATATTGACTCAGTATATCTTGATGGTGTTAGCATCACTCATGGAGAATCTCCTCGTCACCACATATGGTCACTGCTAGTTGGGGTACACTCAAATAAAAGCTACTTTGACAATTGTCCATGTGCTGGTGGTAACAGTTCACAAAATTTCATAGGAAACGATTATTTCTGTGAATCAGCTAACCCCACTGACAGTTGGGATCCAATTTTCTATTCTACTGATCCACTCTGGGATGGTAAAGGATGCGATGCTCCTGAAGCTGGTTGTTGCTCTGATTCCAGACTCCCCTGGTTTAACAAGACACTTGATGCTCCCACTACTGACTACCTTGAGATGAGGCTGTGTGTTGATCAAGGAACACACACTGAAGACATTAAACTAACATTTTATGAACTGTATGTCAAATGAATGCTACCTTGCATGAATGCATGCAGTTGAGCCATTAGGGCTAGTAGCATATTTTGCATATTACATAGCAATAGATATTTTTATTTTTAGATTTAGAGAGAGTGTGCATTTATATAATGCATTGTCTTCAAAAATTGACATGTACAATTGCAGCGAGCTAAGCAGACTAATTTCATCAGCAGGAAGCTCAATGCATTAGACTTTAGGCTTTGTCTAACTAGAATAGATTAATCATTAATGCAATGTTATCCAAGATTGCAAGATGATTGCAAACAATGCACAAACTATAATTAATACTTTAATTACAATTTTACTAGATCTAGTCTACCCAATATTCGAACACTCCCGTATACTCTTATTAACATTCAATTAATTAAAGCACAAAAGCAGTAATTAAAAATCATGCTCTCTGCAACTCGAAGTTTTCTTCTCTTTGGCGGGAAGAACAGTCTCTCATCTCTCTCCTCCATCTCAAGGAGACACAAGCACGTCCTTCCAGAGCTGCCTTATGGCTACAAGGCCCTAGAGCCCGTTATAAGTGGTGATATAATGGAGCTACACCACACCAAGCATCATGCTACCTATGTTAACAACTTGAATGCAACTGAAGGGAAAATGAAAGAATGCTTGGAAGCAGGTGAGTGTGTACCGTAATAGTTATAGAATAAATAAATGCTTTAATGTGAGGGTGTATTGGGTTCACATTATGCATAATTAGTTAGGTGTGTCTTCTCTTATTGACACTTCCGTTAGGTGATGTGAGTGGTGCTGTTGCGTTAGAGGGGGCATACAGATTTAATGGTGGCGGTCACATTAACCATTCTATCTTCTGGAATAATCTTTCTCCTAATGGAGGAGGGACTCCACAAGGTATTTAGGAACACGTTATTCCAATATTATACTAAATTGATTTGTACATTTTTGGCTACATGTAGAAAGGACCCTGTACTATAGCCCATGGTATTTTGTCAAAAATGGCTAGGAAAGAATTCTTGATAATTTTTTTATAATTCTTTATAATTGATGCATATAAATGATCTCATGTGCTTAAAATTTCAACTTGATTCTGATGAAGATTTAATTTTTTATGAATTTTTGAAGTTGCTCAAAAATTTGACTAAATATCCTGTACTTGGTTTTTTCAAAAATTGGCTCTGAAATCACCTTAAATTTTTATTACATATTCTGATACATATTGATATCGTTATATAATATTATGTAGCAAGTTTGAGCTGATTCCAACTTAAATTTTTAAAGTTACAAGCATTTTAAAAACATGCCAATTTTTGAAAAAGACTATAGCCCATAATTTTTTCCAAAAAATGGCTCCGAAATCACCCCAAATTTTTATTACATTTTCTGATACGTATTGATGTCCTTATGCTATGCAGAAAGTTTGAGCTGTTTCCGACAAATTATTTTTGAGTTATGAGCATTTTTAAAAAGAGGCCAATTTTTGAAACAGAGCAAAGGCTATAGCCCATAATTTTTTCCAAAAAATGGCTCCGAAATCACCCCAAATTTTAATTACATTTTCTGATACATGTTAATCTCCCAGCAATTATATTTTTCTTTATTTTTAAAGGCAAGTTGATGGAAGCAATTGAAAGAGATTTTGGATCTTTTGATGAGTTCAAGTCACAGCTAACAGCCAGAACTGTGGCTATACAAGGATCTGGGTGGGGATGGCTGGTAAGGTGGAGACTTTCATGTGAGCCGTGAAATATATAATTTATTATTTTTTCTACTTCCTGAGGGATTTAATCAAGTAACTGGACGTTTACAAATTGCAACATGTCCCAACCAAGACCCACTCCAAGCTACTACTGGTATTGCATTTGTACTGTGTTGTATTCCAATTGTCATTGTTGGATCTAGAAATTTTGGGTCTGTGTTCTAGTATGCATTATACACACATGTATTGTGTGTGGTTAGATCTAGGAATTATTTTTGGGAGACAAATCTAACTAGAAAGGGGATACCTAGGGGTAAATATGAGAGACCAAAATATAAAAAAGGAGATTTCAGGAGACCTAGACCAAAAGTCTCTTAAACTCCCTCTAGATCTAACAGTGGTAATGGTATTGCATTTATACTATGACTACAACATAGCAGAAAATTTTTGTGGCCCATAAATTTCGCGGATCTGTTCAAAAATCAATTTCATGGCTTTAATTTTGTGGTTTTCTACTTTTTGGCCATCTTAAAACCGTATTGAATCAATTTTCACAAATTTTAATTTTTGTGAATTTTCAAAAACGTGAAATCCATGAAAATTTTGGGCCACGATAATTTTCGGCTATACGGTACATTATACTCTTCTCTTTCCAAATGTTATTATATTCATTCCCCTGATAGGATTGGTCCCATTGCTGGGTATTGACGTTTGGGAACATGCTTATTATCTTCAGTATCGCAATGTAAGGCCAGACTATGTCAAGGCTATTTGGGATGTCATTAATTGGGATGATGTCTCCAAGCGTCTCCCATAATAGAAAAGACTCATTATTGTGCTATAGTTATCTGTAGATTTTTGTTATAGAAAATTCAGTTTCCAACTTTGTAGATAATACGAGTTTTTTTGGAAAGGCAGATATTGCTTGCTTAATGTATTGTGCCTCTAAGTTCTAATAATTAATAATATTAATAATAATAATAATAATAATAATAATAATAAGGAAGAAATACTTGTACACAATGCATGACACATGTTATGATTCAAAATTCAAAGAATAAAAAAAATGACATAAAATTCATTTCAACATCAATACACATACATACAACAAGAACAAACTATATGACTGGTACAAAGATATTATGATACTATTACTATAATACTGTCTCCAACATTTGATTCACTGCTAGAGAGAGTTGATAAAAAAGGTTAATAAAAATAATAATAATAAATCTAATAGAGCAGAAATAAGAGAGTCTTCTCTTCTTTCTCTCAGTCTCTCTCATTGCACGTTCTGTTGGTAAGAGCCCTCAGCTGCTGAGACGTAATAATCATCAAGACGATACTTGAGGGACTCAAAGGTTGGTCTGTCATCCGGTTCATGTCTCCAGCACTCCATCATTATACTGTACAGTGGATCAGGACATGTATCCGGTTTAGGCATACGATAACCAGCTTCTACTGACTCTAGTACCTTTAGAGAAGGATAAAACTTGAGTCAAAAATCTATTTTTTACAACCTTTTAAAGCAGTTATAAGCACTGTGTTACATCTAGAAATAAACTTCTAGGAGGCCAATTTAAATAAATATTGGAGACTAAAGGGCATGCTTAGGTTAAATATTATTATTATTATTATTAAACTTTACAGCATTATAGCAAACATGTAGAAACACAACAAATAAAGATTGGAGCTGATGGCAACCTAGCAATTACACTAGGAACCAAATATGGGAGACCAAACTAAAAGCTGAAAAATGAGAAGCTTTAGGAGACCTAGACCAAATATGCATACATGGTCTCCTAAATTCCCTCTAGATCTAACAGTGGTAGTAAGACTGCGTGACTCACTTGTCTGTTGGTCATTCCAGGGTAAGGCATTGCTCCTTTAGTCACAACCTCGGCCACTAGCACACCGAATGACCACACGTCAGACTTGATTGTGAAACGTGAATAGAGAGCAGCCTCTGGGGCCGTCCATTTAATTGGAAACTTGGCTCCTTCTTTGGGACTGTATATGTCTTCCTTTATGACTCTTGCAAGACCAAAGTCAGCCACTTTGCAGGAGTTACCCTCACCGACTAGAATGTTCCTTGCAGCTAAATCTCTGTGTATGTAAGAGTGCTCTTCTAAATAGGCCATTCCTGAGAGAGAAAGAGAGAAAAGTATAAGAAGAGAAGACAAATGGAAGAATAAAAAAGACAATTACTGATTGCCCTTCAAGGCACTCTCATTCCGAAATTTTTTGAGTCAGCTCTGTATGCTACATGTTTGAGTCTTGTAAAATTCAATAAATAGATAATAAATAATAATTACAGGGAGAAGAAATAATAAAGGTACGAGATGGTTAAAAGATCAATTTGGATGAAAATGAAAATAACAAGGAAAATAATCAAACCAATGTCCTTTTGCATACATTCATTTTCCTCTATCAACATGACAAGCAATTTTTAAAATGATAAACTAGTACTACCAGCCAAGATAATAGTAATGACAGCCAAAAATATCTGCCATGTAAAATTTTGAGCTGCAAGATTCCAATAAAAATTGAATTTTTAGGAACTTTTAAAAAATCAGGAATAGTAAGAGATAGTGGCAATAGGATTGAAATATGTAATACAGTATAGCGGGAAATTTTGGAGGCGGGGAGTTAAATTTGGCAAATTGCTAAATTTTGGTGATTAATTTGGCCACGTGCCATTGAGCATGTGTATAATGGCTCAAAATGGCAGGTTTGCTATGAAAACGCCAAATCGCCAAATTAAATTCCCTATATATTTCCGCAATAGGGTATATTCTGAATATAATAAAAATCAAAATTATTGCATTAATGTTATTTAATGTCCTTACCACTTGATATTTGAGCTATCATGTCAATCATTTGGTGAACATTAACGTAGCGTCCCTTCCCATTCCTCAGGTAGTCCAAGAGGCTCCCGTGAGACATGAGCTCCGTTACTATATAGATGGGCTCCTCTAGGGTACACACAGCATACAACTGAAGTAAGTGTGGATGATGTATCTTCTTCATCACTTGTGCCTCCTTCACGAAATCATTCACTTCCATTGTGCCTATGTGTATCAGATAAGAAAAATTATCATTAAATTATTGTGCCCATTATTAATTACTGTATAATTATAAGAAATTCAGCATGACTTACTAGATTTTGCTAGTTTTTTTAGTAACTGAATTTAACTACTTAACACAAACTTACATTTAGTACGTCAGAAATTTTATGATACAATTGTAGACTTTCATACTTTGCATTAAATATTACAGTACTGTATTATTGTAATCGTCATTATTATGGAAAGCAGACAGAATTTTATGCATATCTTCACACACAAAGGGAAAGAGCACAAGTTTTAACAATATCCTTATCATGTCAATACCTATTTGATCACACAGATATCTGACCATTGTCTATAAGTTGTCTGTGATAATAAAACTGTTAGCTATACATAGTAATAGTATACCATACTAAACTATATTTTTCTCATATTATATGTGCCAATTTCATTGTCAATTGAAGTTATAAAAAAGCTCATTCTTTTGGCAGAAAATACGACCTCAGTTTGGCAAGGCACACAGCTCCAGTCATGCATTGGGAGGAAATTTAATCATCACACATTATTGAGGCTGTCTGTGTTGATACTAATGCAATCAAGTATGAACACACTGATAAAAAACACACATACACCATTGCATTATTATACCAGTAGCTGACTGTATACAATAGTTTTGGGGCAAAATATTACTGCTATTGCAAACTGATTAATAAAAGAGAAGTCTACTTAAGGTACATTAACTTTGTGATTCTAGTTGTTTAATGTCATATCTTTGTCAGATGCATTACCTGGTTTCAGAGTCTTGATAGCTACAGGAGTGGTTTCATTCCATAGTCCAGACCATACTTCACCAAAGTTACCCTGACCAAGCTTCTTATTAAACTGGAGGGTTGATCTGTCAATCTCCCATTCGTCTCTGTACGAGAGACCGATTGTACTCGGCTGATTAACACGAGGGCAGGGCACAGAGAGACGCTGTGCCAAACCGTCTGCCTCCATCATATAATGTCTGACCATTTCCTATAAAAATTAAAGAAAAAAGTCAAAAATATTGAGCAATAAATTTTTTCTTTCTCCCATAATTTTTCACTATCCTCTCCCTACCTGAAGTGTATTAAAAACTGCTCTAGTAGTTATAAAGAATCCTCCGTCATCCATTTTCCTTATCCTGTAATGCTTTACTCCATCAACGTCACGGAGCGAGAGGGAGAGTGCATCCTTTTGGGAGGAGCTTATTCTGAGGAGGAACGTCCCCTGGACATTGGTGGATATCATTAAAAGTTTTTCTGCTTCTGCACGAGCAATGTCCCCGAAATACCAACTACAAAAAATAAGATAATTTTAAATACTTTTTGATTGAGTATTATGCTAAAAATAGAACATAAATATAAAAGGTGCATCTTTAAAATATTTTTAGCTTCAGTATTATTATTATTATTTCCAGCTTAACAGTATAAGACAAAGAGAGAGAGAGACAAAAGATAAAAGACTAGGAATACTGAAGGACAACAACAACATGTGTTTCATAAACGTTGGTTAAATTTAAATTTAAATTTCAAATCATTCTTGCACGTTTTCTGTGTTTGTACAAAAATGCATAGTGTAGTTATGCTGTGACAAACGGCTCATTGAATACAAGAATGTGTCACTAGTCACCATCAGTACACTACATGCAGCACACTTGAGTAGCTTATGACAACACACATACAGCAAGAATTCTAAGAACTGACCCACAAACTGTCAAATTATTGTGACAAATTAAAACAAGATATCTAATTAATGAGCATAGACTGCCTACCTTATAAGTAATTACACTGAAAGTCTGATACATCAATGATAATAATAATAATAGTAAATAAATAAAATAAATAATCTTTTTTCTAATAATGACATTAATATTTATTATATTACTAATATGAAAAATATTAATAAAGTAATACTATAGCACAGTCATCTGTATGTACAGCAGTGATACAGTATGTGTAGTCAATGTACAGTGTATACAGTGCTTCTGTTTACATTCAGCACTGTTTGTTAAGCAACACTGTATACTTGAATGAGTTGAATACCTTTTCCTTATTGACACTTGTGTGGCATAAAGGTCAACATAGCACTATTATTGGCTATTCACATAATGTATAATAGATGTGAAAGCTGATTTGATGATATATGCAAGAACACAGAATTAGCTTAATTCTGCTAATTGATGCATCTTTGACAAAATGGCTATGCTTTTAATTATACAAAATTGTAGAAGAAAGGAAGCAGAGAGAGAGAGGGGG
>NW_003546597.1:27656-77462 GCF_000090795.2 Amphimedon queenslandica
GAGAGTAAGAGAGAAAGAGAGAGAGAGGAAGAGTTATGCACAGTAATTGTTGACAGTGTACTAGTAAGAATGTACAGTATTTGGAGTCAGTTTGTTTAGTCGGTAGTACAATTATAAATAGTATTCTCTGTCAAGTTATGAATGTGACATATTGTGTTAGTGAGAGAGAGAAAGAGAGGAAAAGGAAAGAGAGAGGGAGAGATCTTGTTGTAATTTGTGCGTGCAAAATAACAAGGAAATTTAGAAAGGAAACTACAAGATAGAAGTGGAGGACACATTACAGTATAATTTGTCATAGATACATGTCTAAAGCTGATGATTCGTGTTAACACAATGACTTTATGCAGAACGAAAGCACTTTCACATTACAGTTTATTACTAACTAGATAAGAGTATAAAATATTATAGTATATTAGCATTGAATTATACATATCTTGATATCACTTGATAAACCTCAACCACAATTCAATTACTAATTATAAACTAGACTGATTACTACTGCAATACATGTCAATATATATACACACACATTTATAGCCACTCACTCTTCTGCCTCATAGCTCTCAATTGGTGCAACATAGTTACGTGGGATGTACCCCTCGCTACCGGTAGCCAGTGACCGTGCCATCCACCAGTCGCCCTCCAGTGGTCCAATGACCACTAGCCTCTCTCCTTTCTGAAACGAGAGATCCTCTGCTGTTCTTGCCATGTACTTGAAGCGGGCAATGAATTTAGGACCTGATGAAGCGACGGACGAAGTGTTTTGATTGTTGTTACCAGAGAGAGACACTGTTGGCTAAAACAGAAAGGAAAATGATAATAATACATTGCTTTTCTCCCCTCTCATTATCTAAATATGCAATACACGTACATGCAGGTTTACTATTATTATTATTATATAATTTCTATTTCCTTTCTCATGCTTACAGTTAGCTTTCATATATACATACTTTCAGCCTAAACTGTCTGATCATTTGGTACAAATTGATACAGTATAGCTTTGAAATGGGGCCCATAATTAATGATACGAATACAAACACACGAACTCATCATACGCATAATGATACGACATTGACAAAATATTCAACCTTTTAATTAAGTTTACCTGCGGATTAGGATGATATCTGGCATCAACTCCACTTCCTACTATTCCTCCTGTTCCTCCTCCTCCTCCCCCTACATTATTACCATCAGTTGTATTCTTGTTTGTAGTATTCTCGTCATTGGTAGCTTTACTGGCACAGCAACCCATCCTCTATATATGTACTTCTCTCCTTGTGCTATTAGGCCACACAGATATGAGCTTGGAGATATAGAAGAGCCACACAGAAAGTGAGAGTGTACCGGTTGGTTTATATTTGGTAAGTATAACAGTCCTGTTGTAATACCTGAAGGAATGTAGTATGGGTCATTAGTCATGCAACATTCTTGTCCACTCCCACTAAGGCACACACATTATCCATTCACATTTTCATGTATAATATACATATACACAGAAATTAATGATTATTTGCATGTTGTTATAGAGAAAGTAGTAGTTAATATAGCAAGGCTGCAAAAGTCGTGGCAGCCATTTTGTTTGCTGGTGAATCCTACTTAGTAACTTTAATGCACACGATTGTTACTGTGCGTAGTAATGTAAAGAAAAGGATCAAGTAACATGTTGTAAAAGCCTTCCTATTCCCCTGGCAACCTACTCCATTATCAAAGCAACGCCACTGGTTGTACAGGGAATGCTCCTTAAATACATGTATGTACATACGTACATTGTAAGCTGTTTTTAGTTTGAGATTCACATTGCAATAATGAATAGACCAAATTATTGTATGACTATTTTTTCTTTTCTATTTCAATCTATTCACTACTTATAACAATGATTGAAAAAGAATGCCTGCAGTTACTTTTCAAATACTATTTGAGAAGTGCAATGTGGCATGAAAAAACTCCCCAGCTAATGACACGTAAATACAATCAATATTGCAATGAATTAGGATAACTTAGGAGTGACAGCCAGACCCAAATTCCTAAGATTCATGTATACAACTCTGTTTATAATTATTAGTATTACTGATAGTGTTTTGAATATGCGATCCACTACGTGTCAATATTGTTAATAAGAACTAAAAGCTAAGTATCGTTTTCGTTGATATGACTGTAATTGGAATAAAATGAAATTTGAATAGTTTAATGAGCATACTAACAGCTGATTGTGTTGTGTACATAGTCTCTCTCTCTCTCTCTCTCCTTATTGCTTCATACGCACAAAGTTCTCAAGCACAAAATGATAAACATTCACTACCTCCTTGTGAAGCATTACAGTTGACTGACACATTCATTAGGTGAACAAATGTACACTTTAATAAATATGTGCTATAATAAGGACTCATTATAAAACACTACAATGAGGTCTTGCAGTATTCTAACGATGTAAGTTTTGTATTTGAGATTTAGATTATATTAAAAATTTTGGGCAATATTTGAATAATATATCAAATAAACAAACGAAGCTCACAGTGTATACATGTATTTGGAATATTCCAATAATCACCGGCAACAACAACAAAAACACATTTTACGTTGCCAGGCATAAAAATACAATTACTTGCAACGTCATTATTGTGCATACATGTAATCAAACATTTTTTTAAATGCAGCATTAACAAGAAGCATTTATAGAATCTATAGTGTGCTGACATCTACTAATTAGATGTTGTATAACACTTGAATACAAACTATGTACACTTTTTTGAGAGGTTCCTAGACTTAATGGACAAGTACATGTATATGCACTACCGTATAGCGCTTCAATTTTGCGGAGCTAAAATTTCGCGGATTGACAAAAATCAATTTTTCGCGGAAATAATTTTTGCGGATTCGCAATGTTAGTGCCACACCTTTAATGGCAATTGAAATTTTAGTGGATCTTTAATTTCGCGGTTTCATGCTAACCGCAAAAATAGCGAAAGTTTAGCTCCTCGAAAATAAAGCACTATACAGTATATACACATGTAGTGCTTGTCTGACACTTTTGTGGTTCTAATACAACAGCTAAATGAATGGGGCATGCTTATCCAATGCTTAGATGAAAGAATGAGTCTATTTCATTGGTTATCTGCCTTCAAAACATTCATTCATCTTTTCTTTCAAAACAACCATTTTAAATTGCCAACATAAACAAGATTAGAATTTGGGAGAGCATAGGAGAGATAGGAGGCAAAAAATTAGGAGAAGAGAATATTTGCTAGTATACATTTAATAGTCAAGAGTATTAGGAGAATTTACTGAATGTACAGGATTCCTTTAATGGAGGATATGATAAGGATATGGTGAGGAGTGGATACAGCAAAAAGGAAAAAGTTGTAAGAAGATAAACAGCAGCAAAAACAAACAGAGGTACCACAAACCACAATAGACATAAAATAAACCTACCACAATTATATTACTGGTGCGACCAACACTGCACTGTAGGATAGAATAGAGGCTCCTTTGATGAACGCACACTAGTGGATATAGAGGAGTAGGTTAATGAGAGATGGGGGTACTGCAGTAGAAAGACAGAGCCAGAGGTCAGAGAGGGAGAGAAGATACGTGCTACTGCAGAGATAGTGTAGGGCAGTACGAGCAGGAAACTATCATCCCACACACTGAAGAATGCAACACGTTATAGAGGAGAGAGGGAGAGAGAAAAGGAGGAGATTTGAGCAACAAACCGGATCCCCATTGCAGCAATAGGGTGTGGCTCGTAGTAGGCGTGGCTCTGTTCAGCCCCGCCTATAACTATCATGGCTGTGTAATTATGATCATACATGTCATCAAAAATTTGTTTTCTGAAAATTCTCAATTTGAAAACAGTTCAGGTGGAGAGGAAAGCATTGGAGGAGGATTTGATTTAGATCTAACTCTGGACATGATCTTGCTTGTTGCTTTTGTTCTCTTGTACCTGCTTCTGGCAATCCTGTATCTTTGGGTCGGTGTGAATCATGACAAAATTCAAATTAAATTGACATTAAAGTGTCTACCATTGATCTCATTAATACTGTGGTATACAATACAGTGGAGTATAGGGGTCGGGCTGTGTGAGGAGGCAGTTAGAGGAACAAGAGGCGAAAGTAAGTAACAGTTGTATATCTATGATAGATAGATCTAGTACTTTCATAATCTTATGCAAAATTTCCACATTTGATATTTTGGGCATGTGCTGTATATTCCTAATTTTTAATACCCCTGACTTTAATAGTGTACGGTTGGTAATTTTTGTGGAGTATTAATTTCGTTAATTTCACGGTTCATTTTTATCCATGAAATTTTAATCCCAATCACCTACACATGAAAACTAATTAACGGGCCATGCAGAACCAGTGCAGAGCTCTAACTACTATTTCCAAGCCAGTGAGGGAGCCAGAGTCTTTGTCTATTGCTCCATGCTCCACTATAAGCCATGCATTGGAAGCTAGTGCTGTAGATCCAAGTGAAAAGAAGTTTGTTATCTGCCAGCTACGAATATTTGTACCCACGAATATTAGCTTTTAAGGAAATTTTGGAGAAAACACGAAATATCGGACTCTTGAAAATTACCAATCATACAGTGCTTTGTGAGATTAATGTTATGAAATTTATTCTCCACCTAATTCATATTTTATCTTGAAAGCTTCAAAAATTGCATTAAAATTTAATGGTTGTATTTCTTCTATCCTCCCTCTCACTCTCTCCCACTCTCCACAGGTTGGTATTTTTACCTCACACTCTTTGCTCTCATAGCATCAGTAATAGGTGATGCACTACTCAACATTCGTGTCGTCTCTCCACTGGGTATTATATCATTTGGCATAGCCCAAATACTGTTTTCAATCATATTCGGAGCACAAGGTTTTCCTGGTTCAACATGGCTGGAGGTGATCCTTCTCCTATTGCTTGTAGCTGGGATTTGTTTGGGAATTTTTCTTGCCATACGCCAAAAACTTAATGCCCTATTCAAGGAGCATTTTAATATTGGGATACTTGTCATTGTTGGGTTTTATTTCTCAATGATAGCCACCATGCTGTGGACTGCTCTACTTCTTCATGTTACTGTGGGCACTCTTCAATCTTTCTTTGGTTTGGTTGGTGGCGCTTTATTCTTCATCTCTGATCTTTGTATCTTGCTCTCTGGGATCTATTCCTCTCATTGGTTCTTTAAGAATAGGATTAGCGTCATGACGACATATTATATAGCTCAGTTTTTTATTTCTATATCAGTTTTATTGTTGTGTTCAGATTTTTAATCTCAATTATCTCATACGTAGATCTCTATGATCATTTGCATATTTTTTTAGAAATTAATTTAATAGTGATAATAACTTTTGAAATCTTCCATTGCTATCACTAAAAGCCAAGTATTGTAATTTTAACAAGTGCTGTGTAATTCCCGGCAGATTACGCGGGTTGATCCAGCAATCCCCGCCTCCTTGTGGTTACTATGGCGACAGCAATGAAAACAAAATGGCGGATGATAAGGTAAGACGGTGGAGAATTGCTTCAGCATTTTGAGGAATGCTGACACGTGTGCATTGAACGAGCGATGGAAGAAGGCAAAAGAAAAGATAAGGTCTCTCATGAGAGAGGAAAAATCACTCAAACTTTTGGAGAAATTACTTTTAATTCAAACTTTGACTCTGGTAAAGTGATAGCACATTTTGATCTTATTTTGTACATTTATATACATATTTTATGTAAAATTATTTGTTCTGCCTGTTCTCCTTCAAAAATTGATATTACATGTATATGTATATATACATGTACATGTTTATGTCTTTACTGTCTTTTTTTTGGTTCACAGGTAATCTTGACCGAATTGAGATAGTTGTGACTCCGCCCGATGGCCATAAGCTCAACGAGTTCAATTTGTGGACAGCACCAGATTGTGCTGGTACCAGATATGAGAACGGGAACAGATCCTGGTTCTATTTCAGTTTAGCTACTGGTCCTAATTACAATGGGAAAACAATCAAGTGAGTGGGTGGTTATAAAAATATGCATTTTTACATTTTCGAGTAACTTAAATATTTTAAAATCAATTTTTGATCAGAAGATATAAAAAATGTATGTGTACCAGAAAAAAATTATAAAAACAGCCAGAAGTCTTGGAGTCATTATTTGAGAAAATACCATGTATAGGGTACTTTCTCAAATTTTAGAACAAATTTAAAAATTCACAAAAAATAAAATTTTGATTGGAACTTGCTCTATGCTCAAACTTTCTACACAAGTCTGGCCTATAATTGCAGCTATTAGAAGCTACTTGTATATGTATATGTACTGTATATTCACATACATGTAAATTATTTGTTTTATATTTTGTTAGAATGACAATTAAGAATCTCAATAAGCAATCAAGGCTTTATCAGCAGGGGCTTACCCCTCTTATCAAGATTCTACCTAGCAAAGGATGGGAGAGAATGAGAGACAGACCAGAATGGCAGGTATAATAACTACATGTAAAATAATAATAATAATGATAATAATAATAATTAATAAACACGAGTGCCAAGAACAAAGTTTATTTGTTATAAACAGATGTGTTCCAATTAATGTAATTGTGTGATTTATGAAATAATAATAATAATAATAATAATAATAATAATAATAATAACAGTAATAATAAGCATTAATTGATGATGATAATGATTATAGTGCAAGCATGTGCTAGATAAGCCTTACTAGTTACTACTCTATCATTTACATGTACATGTACATGTATTTGTTAAAATTTCATGTACATGTATACATGTATGTACATTGCATATCTTATCATTATGTAGGTTGTCGACAATTGCATGGAGCTGTCATTCACATACACTCCACCAGAAGGAAGGAAGATGACAACTTACTTCTCATTCTGCTATCCTTTCTCTTACATCGACTCACAGAAACACCTCTTCAAAATAGAGCAGAAAGTATCACGAATGCTAAATGCCTCCTCTCCCCCTCCCTCTCCCCCTCTCTCCCCTTCCTCACTCGGCGAAGATGCAATTTATTATCATCGTGACCTCCTTTGCAAGTCGCTTGATGGACTCCGTGTTGATCTGCTCACTGTGTCTTCACATAAAGGCATCGCTGTGGAAACAGAGCCACGCCTCTTTGGGCTGTTTCCTGATGAGAGTCTCCCAACTGCTAGACAATTTAGAAATAAGAAAGTGAGAAAAGATCATTTATACATGTACATGTACATGTACATAGATATACGGGGGTGTACATGTATGTAACATCAAGGGAACTACTCTTGGTAACATGTACATTTACATGTACATGTACATGTAAATGTACATGTACATGTACATGTCATTCTCATAATCAAAATCAAGAGTCCTTAAATTCAATGTAATATTATTTTTAAAATAACATGATATTATTTTTAAAATAACATGATATTATTTTGTCTATCATGAAAGCTTTAATAATTATTTTCAAGCTTTTGTTTCTATTGCCTCTCTGTTTCCAGATTGTAATCATAACCAGTAGAGTCCATCCTGGTGAATCCCCAGCTAGTTATGTCTTCAACGGGTTCCTGGATTTTCTCTTACGACAGGACGACCCCCGGGCCCAAGCACTCCTCTCGAATTTCGTTTTCAAACTGGTTCCAATGATCAACCCTGACGGCGTATCAAGAGGTCATTATCGTACTGATTCACGTGGTGTTAATCTCAATCGTGTTTACCTTGATCCTGATCCTAATATTCATCCGTCAGTATATGCTATACGCCAGTTGATCCTATACTATAATAACAATGGTGGTGGGGGAGGGAGCTGCACTGAGTGTGAAGAGAACACTAGTGATGGAGAGAAAGTATCATCCTCACTCTCTTCATTATCCAGCCAAATCAGGTAGAGTACATGTACATGTACATGTAAATGTAAATAAACCATTATACTACTAACGTAAACCATGTAACAATGTACCATATATGTACATGTGCATAAACCATGATAATAAATAGTGCATACATGTACAACTAGCGTAAACCATGTAATACCATACATGTACATGTACATTTTCAATTCATGCACAATACACGCTGTTCGTATACATGTACATGTACATGTACAAATGTACTGTAGATATGGCATGTACAGTTTTGCCAATTTGTACATGTATTTTTTAATGCTTTAAAACAATTGCATTGTAAAATTTAAAAACTGCAAAAGCCGTACAATTTTTTACCTACACGTATTTAATGGTATTAAAAATAATAAAAAATAAGTAAGTAACCCAAATACCACCTTAACCATAATGTTCATTATTCTCTAGTTCCACCATCCCTTCATTCACTAGTCAAAGTGTTAGCGATGAGTCGCATCCATCAGATCAACCACACCCACCAAATGAGCCATGCCCACAAGACAAACCACACCCACCCACTAAAGACTCCTCGTCACTCAAGTCAGAGTCCCGTTCCACTCTCACCTCCAAACCTCAGGGAGGAAGTGTTGCTCTTTACGTTGACTTACATGCCCACGCAACCAAACGAGGCTGCTTCATGTACGGCAATCATTTCAAAGACCCGAGTGACCAGTCGGAGTGCATGTTGCTTCCAAAACTCGTGTCCCTAAACTCGGCTCATTTTGATTTCGAGCACTGCCTGTTCTCCGAGAGGAACATGTATGCTGCCGACAGGAGGAACGAAGGAGGTGGGACGACCAAAGAAGGAAGTGGGCGTGTCGCTCTTTATAAAGCAACCGGCCTAATACAATGGTAAATACACGTACATGTATGTATATGCATGTACAGTACATGCACTTAAATGTTTTTGTTTTTTTTAAATTTCATGAAGATAATATTGTCACATATACACGTACATGAGTTAAAAATTGACAAGTAAATGTATTACATTGTACAAATGTATAATAGAACAGAATGTAGTATACAGTATTTGGTACAGTATACAGATTACATGTACCTTTATAATAATAATTATTATTATTACATGTATATGTACTTATTATTTTTTGTAGTTATACGTTAGAATGTAATTACAACAGTGGGCGTATAGTGAACCAGTTGACTCCTGCTCCTATGGACACTGGTAGAGCCACTCCTCCCAGTGAAGGATCACTCATACCACACAAACTGACATCAAAGGACTTTGAAGAGGTACAGTACATGTACATGTACTGTACAGGCACTAGATGACATTTTGTATTATTTTTAAATAAGCGTAAACTAAATAAATTTGCATGTACCAGTAATCTACATGTACATGTATGTACATGTATGCATTGATGAAAATAATTGGATTTATACATGTACATGTATTTTTAGATGATCAATTTTGTAGTCAAAAATTGATTGACACACTCCTACATGTGCATGTAAATGTTTAGTATACATAGCACAAAGACATCAAAAAATTAAGTTGAGTTGACATGTACATGTACTTTTTGGGAAAAAAAGCATGTATAGTATAGTATAGTACATGTATAGTACTTTCTTGTAGTACTTATCAGGGGCCTAGGCAGGATTTTTGGAAAGAGGGGGCAAGCAATGCCGCACGCAAAGCGCGCCGTGAAATTTTGCGGAACCACGCCCTTTTAGGGCATGGTGACACCTATTTTTCAATATGGCGGACTTTAAGAAAGATCATAGGCAACGTTAAATACCTTTTCAGCTTTATAATGGCATCATAGAAGGACTGATTTAGCCTTTTCCTTTCATATGTAAGTTGTAGAACAGCTTTTCCTTCCAAAAGTAGCTTATTATTACGTTAATTTTAAATTTTGATTTTAAAAAAGGGGGGCATTTGCCCCCCTTGCCCCCCCTGGCTACGCCCCTGCTTATACTCTCTCTCTCTTTTGTCTACAGGTTGGTAGAGGATTAGCCATTGGTCTATTGGACCTGTACCAGCTCAACCCTTGGAGCAGAATACCTACCAGTGAACACTCAACACTAGCTGGGATTAGGAACTACCTTCATCAAAAGATACTCAATGATAGAAGGAAAGGAGGAGGAGATACTAGCAGCTTTAAAAGATACAATAATAGAATTGATAGGAAGTATGTGTTGTACTTGCATAGCAATACACAACGTACAGTATTAATTGTTGTTGTATTTCACTACATGTACAAGCATACATACACATGTATGCGACATATAATTATTTAAAATGTACATGTACATATACATTTTCATGTACAATATACATGTACACATGTATGCAGGGCCCACAAATCATGTTACATGTAATTGAGTTAAAAAAGGATGCGACTGGGACAAGCACTACAATAATAGACATGGCTTTTGGAATAACTTTAAAAATTCATAAAAAGTTTAATTTTGATCGGAATCAGCTAAAAAATAATTTCCATAGAGCATATGAACATGTACATGTATTAGAAAAACTATTGAAATAAAAAAATTAAAGAGTTCTCTAAAAATTTGTCAAATTTCCAAGACACTTTAAAAACCACTGAAAAGAACCTGCATGAGCACTATACCAAAAATATTATGGGAAACCCTATGTATACATGTGTGTGCATAACTACACTGTATGTGTATGTGTATTTGCAATGTCAGACATTTTTGTGGCTTCTGATTATTTGGTACAGAAAAATGAAATTTTGCTATAATTAAAATTAATAAGTACAATGTACTTTCCTTTTCAAAACTACGTAATGAATTGTTTATGCCATTTTACATGACCATACCTGTGTACAGTACATATGTGCTTAAGTGCATGTACATGTACATGTATTTAAAATGATAATTTTATTGTACATTTTAGTCGTTCGTGTACAAAAAACAATTCTTCAGAGTCTGTAGCTCCTCCCACTGCCCCTCCCCCTCCCATCCAGCCCAGTGCTATACCAGTAATAACTCTGATTAACGAAGAGGCAATAGGGAATGGGTGTGTCCTTAATTCCAGTAGCGGCACTAGAGTTGAAAGCTCGAAATATTCAGTGATGAGTAAGTATTAATCAAATGTGTGGGTGGGATGAACTACATGTACATGTACATGTAATGCAATAAACATGTACATGTATAGTGTTGTTAAATGCATTGCATATGTAGTACTGTATGTACATGTATGTTTATTATTTCTTATTTTTCTCTTATTTTTAAGTGTTGAATCGTCATTTCACTCTTCCTTCCTCAGCGAAGCTCCATCACCATGGCAACAAGGACAGCCCCCTTCTCTCTGCTAGCCTCCCCTCGAGACGTCAGCCTTTCATTTACCAAAAGCCGAGCACACCCTCCCCCATTCACCTACCCCTAGTACCCTTCACTCATAGAGTGAACCCTTACTTTCATCCACATGAAGGACTACTAATGATAGGGACATCCCCTCTTAGGACGGGGGAAGAACAGACTCAAAAAATGACCACTAAAATTACAAGTTTCCCCCAACAAGGGGGCACGCTTGATTCTCCTTTTCCAAGAGGGGGCCGGAATTTGAAGCCATCCCCCCTGAGGCCAACCGAAGTGTTTTCAATCATGGGGCGGAATTTGGGTCAGAGGCTGTACACCCGTTCGCTTGTTATTGATCGTTGCTCAGTCGATCAGCAAAACGTGGCAGAACAAGACACTGCATGTACATGTAACGGTACGTGTAACTGCGAGGATGATGCTAAAAATAACGGAATAGAGAGAGGTGTGTCAACTAATGGCAGCTCTAGTAACAGTGTTAGTAAGAACTCACTTGGAAGAAAGAAGGTGAGAGAGAGAGAGAGAGAGACAGACAGACAGACAGACAGACAGACAGAGGGAGAGACAGAGAGAGAGAGAGAGAGGAAGAGACAGACAGAGAGACAGACAGAGAGAGGGATTGTTATGATGTATGTTGTAATGGTATCGTTGCAATAATTGTTTACTATGCAAATTCTAAACATTACCATATTTGGGATGTTTAGTGTTTTAAATGCTTGGATATGCACTGCTGACATAACTTGGTTGCAACACTACATTGTAGATGTACATATACTATCGTTTAGTCCTTGGACATACATGTATATTTGTACTGCATGTATATTTGTACTACATGTACATGTACATGTACATTGTACATGTACATATACATGTAACAGTATACTACATGACTGAATGTATATGTTCTGTATAATGTATATTTAACTGTCAATTTTTCACTCAGATATATACTGTATGATGTATTATTATCAATACATTTGTAACACATGAAAATATGCATGTGACATGTACATATATGGATGTACATGTACATACTTTTCAATATAAAGATGCAATACATGTACAATGTACATACTTTAAAGTCACATGTTATTCGCATTTTCAGTGACTTTTTCTCATGCTTACTCACTCTTTCCCTGCAATATCTTCATTTCCTGTGCAAGAGGTACACAGACTACAAAACAGGAAATACTATTAGATAACCTTTGGACAGTTATTAGTTTAAGCTGCTGATGGAATTGACCCATGAGGGGATTTCTTCTCCTTTTAAAGATCATAATTACATCTCCGCTCATCATCATTTATTAATTACTTGTTATGTCAATAATGTGTTTTTTCCTTCCCAGGCTTTGTACCAATCCTTTAGCTAATTCCTCATGAATTAAACTCTCTGTACACGTAATAATTACATGTACATGTATGTACAGCTATGCCTAATCTGTCTACAAGTGGCTGGCTATAAATGTATAATATTAAATAATAGCAAGATTACATAACATGTACATGTACTCTTGAAGATAGTGTAGGGGATTTATTCCTATCAAAGTGTATGGTTAATTTTTATGGTATAAATTTATTGTTCGTGACTTTAATTTACTCTCAGCTTTATTGCATGCATTTAACCCAAGAGAACCTCCCACTGTTTCATAAAATCACTATCTTGATTCTAATCACAAATTTTGGACTACTACCGAGTGATAGCAATTAACAATTCGATCACAATTGCCTCTATCAATGGACTACATGTAGCCTTTCAATTATGAGTAGTCCATTGTAATAGTGAATTAGTACATGTGTACATGTACATGCCAACTACATCTAGCCGTATTTGTGTTGCTATAACTTCATAATGCGAGCTTGTGCATTGCATGCTTTCCTCAATACAAATACTAACTTGACACTAATTGTAGTAATTGACCAAACCCATTGAGCACTTAGCACGCATTATGTCACAACACATACATATATGCATAGATTGCCTGCTTGTGTACATCCACACACTCACCAACAAATGCTGCACTGTACAAGCAAACACATTCGCATTTATTCTATTATGACTCCAGTGGGCCTTCAATATTGTCACTGGCTGTCTATGTTTGGCAAGCTTTAGCTTGTTATTATGTTAATATTGCTATCCAGCATGTCTTTGTATGGTGTAGGGATACCTGCTTTGTGCGTGTGTGTATTGCTCTTGTAGACGTGTTGTAAACAGTTTTAGACAGTCCTTTTAAGGGTGGGAAGGTATTTTTTATTCGATTATGGCTAGATATTGCATTAGAGGGCGACAGTTTGTTGATATTAATGTATGTGCATGTGTACAGTATGTGTAATAATACCTGGAATTGAAAGGTATGCTGGTCATAATAGTGATTCCTATAATTACATATACATGCAGCGAGCTTATAAAGTCTTCTCTCATGATCGTCTTTCTTTTTTTTTCTTTCCCTCCTTCTTCCTCCTTTCATTAGACATTTACTAAAGCCTCTCCGCTAAGAACCAAGGCCTCATCTCGGAAAACTCTCACTCACCCTCTCCCCTCTTCCCGCTCCACTAAACTCACTTTACTAAAGCACACACCCACCCCTTCACTATCAACCACCAAGAGACACTTATCTTACAAATAATAATAATTTATTAATGCATGGACAAGAAATTCTATATTTTATTTTAAAGGCACTTTTATCAACCATGAGCTATTAACTATGATAATTAGCAGTAGCTTATTAATTCATTTTGAAAGTTGGCATACTCAATATGTACCAGTACAAAATGTACATGTACATTGCAGGGCATTGGTGGGGGGTTATAGTCATTCGTAGTACAAGGATATGTGTACATGTACAGTGCCTCTATTATTTGCATTACCATTCCTTTGTGTTGTTTCATTTTATGGTAGGACAAAGGTGATTTTTTACTTTGATGCATCTACATGTGTACATGTATGGAACAAATTATTGATGATTATTTATGGTAAATATATGTACAGTATGTGATTTAAGATCCTTTTTACAGTGAGTGCCCCCTGCTATTTTTCTGTATCATCTAAGGATATATTGTCAGGCGAGCTTAGTAAGGTGTTGCAGTGACAGAATCCATAAACTGTTCGTGTAGTTGTAAAGCAAGTCAGCTATTGCTCATGTCATGCATATACTCGCTAGCTCTCCTTGCAGTGTTCTAGCTCCATTTAAGTACAATTATGATAGCTCTTTGCCTCTTCATAATTATTGTCTATAACACTGCTTTTATACACAAACAACTTTGTTGCAAACAAATTTCTTTTGCTATTGTATAATCTTCTCTCCTGCCTCAAGCATATACCTGAGCCCGGCAGACACAAAGTATGAGCATGACTCCATTTCTGGAGTTGTTTGTCCTTCTAGTGATGCATTAGATGACCGATGAGATAGTTAAATAAGGGCCTAGCGTCTTGTAAAAACACACTGTTACCCTCCAAGTATGGAGCCTGTTAAATATCATGATAACATTGTTAGGTCATTAATGTTGATTTGTACTCCCTTACAAAGAGTATGGCACTAATTGTAACCAGGCAACTATTTTGTTAAGAAGACTAGTATATGAATTACAAGGCCATGTATATTGTATAGGTACTCTTGTATGCAGTGAGTCTGTACATACCTCAGTGTATCTACACTGTACAAGTAGCTTCACTGTACTACGCTGTGCTATTCTGTGTTGGTACCTTTTGCTTGCTGGTTCCCATGCATCATATACTAGTATTATGAGAAGGAGCAGCCATTGAGAATGTCAGTGATAGTGCATTACTTAATTGCGTCCATTGCAATGCATTAGTAGCATCACATGATATTATAATCAAAGGAATGGTGTTTGTGTTTTGGAATGCATCCTAATCCATTTATCAGTCTTGCTATTAGCTATACTGCTACAGTAAGCAATTTCTTTCCTTATTTTCTTTATTTTTTTTTAACTAAAACCAAATTCTGTTTCTTTTTCTCTCTATTCTCTCTCTCTCTCTCTCATTATAATTTTAAATTAATGAAGCTGTTGTGTAAGAACAAATTTCTGTTGTGCAAACTGTGTGGGTGTGATGCCCTTATATGGTAAGTGACAGACTACCTTATAAGGAAACACACACTCCTTATTAACAACAGAAGCAATCAAAAGAGTCACTCACTTCTCTCCGAACTTGCAGCGAGCAGAGCTACGGCCAGTAGTGACTGCCCGAGTGAACTCTCCACTCTCCTAAGCTTATATCCTGCAGAGACTTGCTGGGAAATATCTCTCTCTCCTTTAAAAAAGCAATCCTTGATCTTATCTCCATTCGTCCCCACGTTTCAATGAGTAGAAAAGTTTGAGGAGCATCACCTCCACTGAAGAGGTAAGAGAAGGAATAAGAGCATGAGAAGAAGCTTTAATTATGCTTACTTTTAGTAATGATTCTTGCGTATTATATTTTTTGTGCATAATTGATTCATAATATGCCAAAATATTAAAATAAATATCTCCTCCTTTCTCTCAGACTAAAATGACAACTGCAGTCACCCACACTAGTGCTAATACCCATTCTGTCAGTACACCAACAACAAGACCCGCAGCAATGGCTGACTCTGGCCTCCTCCGAAGTCACGAGTGTCGTTCTCGTGATATCAAGCGTCGGATCGAAGTCATACAAAAGAAAATGGCTGACCTTGAGGAGCTCGGCGTCCCATGTGGGTTTTGCTATGCGTCCATTCGTAACAGTGGAACCCTGTTCACTATGGGTCATCCCGCAATCACTCAACCTATAGAGAAATCACGTCACGTCATATTGAACCATTTATCAAACTGGTCAGAGAAAGGGGAGGAGGCTGGAACACTGAGCGAGAGGAGAAAGAAGGTCCACGTCTTGTTGCCGCCTCTCATGCGACCCCTCGGGGAGCTCTCAATATCTGAGCTAAGGGGTCTGATAATTGGTATCGTCAAAGATCTGGGTCTGAAATGGAGCGATCCTAGACCCTCGTTTTGGCCCGAGGAAATCCCCTTTCAATATCCTAGGAGTACACCTGATGGCTATCAAGGTAGGGAGTGGATGTTTATTTAATGCTTTGTACTTTGCTGAAGGGGGAATATGCATGTATATGTCATTCTGAAAGGACAATTGGGATTATGCAACAGCCTGTAGTTGTAGATATTAGCATAGTAATGAAATACATGTACATACTTACTATTGCAGTGAGGATTCACTTTATGTTGATTCTGGGTTGCTTATTCATTGCCTGCCATGTAAACAATTAGTAGAGGTTGATGTCACACACAATTTCCTTATAAAGGGACTGTTAGCATAAGGGGCTGCCTTATACAGAACATGATTTACCTTTAATGTCATCAGTCTTGTCAGCAAATTCCACAGCTTGCTTATAAGGCATTGACAATCTTATTCAGCTTTGTTAGCAGTTAATGGGGTGCCACTGCCCAGTGAGTGAATAAAATTGAATATTTGACCTTGGTACATGTACGTGGATACATCTAGTGCTAATAAAGTGGAATATGCATCATTCCGTCTCTTTTTATTTTTAAAAATTATATTAATGTTCGTAGTTCGTACATTTGCTGCTATTATAATACATGTACATGTACATATGCATGTTTCCTTGTCTTCCTTTTATATTAATGCTTTACTCCCTCTCTTTCCTCTTTTCCTTTATCCTCAGGTTGTTGGTCAGATGGTCTAAGACAAGTACTACAGTCCATATATTCTTATTTCAACTACGACATAGCCTCTCAAGTCCCCAGCAGGACTCGCTCTACTGTCCTCTCCTCCTCTTCCTCCTCTCATTCCTCCATATCTTCACCGCTCTTGCCTCTTACGACCTTCCCCGTGTTCAATGGGTTGCCAACAACCACTCTCACGCCTGTAGCACAGGACGACGACGAAGAGGAAGACGTTGACGTTGGTACTTTGGAGAACGTTGGTCCACAAGCCAACACTCACTCGGTAGAACCCAAATACGAGGAAGAGCTAACGTCCGATCAAGATGAAGGGGAAGAGGAAGGGGTGGAGCTTGAACGCCCACTCACTCACGCCGTCAGTTATTTTGGGTACGAGTTAGCACGGAGTGAGTCAAGCCACACTTCTTCTCCTCTGGCTAGTTCTACTCAAGACAGTGAAGAGGTCGGTAGGGAGACACCACTTCCACTGCTACCGATCACCACAGACACTAAAGGACTCTCATTGCTACAGCCACAGTTGCTGTACTGTGCTCCTGGTGGGATATATCCACAGCTTTATCCTGCTCTGCATTTATCCGGAACTACTCCTTTACTTCTACCACCAAGTTTGCTGATGAAGCAGCTTTACTCTACGCCCACTCAATTAACGAGTATTCAGTCCCCACCTGCTGATTCTAGCAGTTCTGAAGGTCATAGCGAGCATGTGTTCTCACAGATGCTGTCAAATGGTAGCTCACTCTCACCCTCACAAGTCTCACCTTCTCAATTATCACCTTCACACCTTTCGCCAAGCAACAGGAAAATGGCTACGAGCGCTAGGAGAGATAATGAGCCACACCCTCTCCCAGCCCCTCCTCCCCCTCCTCCTCCTTCTGAGAGCAAGAACCGCAAGTCAAAGAACGGGATTTATATTTATACTAATCCAACGGCTCCGCTTCGATTCATGTCACTCAACAATCGAAAAAGATCTTCCTCAGGGAAAGTCCCTCGGACAACTACCCCCAACCGCGGACCGGCCACTCGCCCAATGACCACGCCTACGCACGTCTTGACCACCCCAACTCAAGAGATGACGGCTGGTAAGAAACTAATAGCAGGAGCCCCTGTCTCCCCTCATACAGGAGAGCCTGTTATTGTGAGGACTTTAGCTGGAGAGGGGAAAGGAGTAAGGACCCAACCTCCTTCGATACGCCAAGTTCCTTCTCCTAACGAAGCCGAGGGTGAACCTCCTTCATTTACTCCGCCCTCTTCTCGTAAATCCCACGGGACGTCGGGAAGGAAGAAAAGAGAGTTGGTTTTTCACTGGTACAAGTCGCCAGAGGCCGCTCTGCCATTGCCTAAAGTACCCAAGTTATTGGACAGTGCAGTATAAAATGAAAAGGGATTGTTTTCTGTTTGAATTGTGCAAACAAATAATCTCCAAATAGTTTCCTTGTTTATTCCTTTCCTTCCAACAATGCAATCAACACACACACACACACACACACAGTCACGCACACACATGAACTTTCACTCTCCACACAATCAACTCTACATCTGTCCTTTCTATATTGGACCACCAGTTACTATATACACATATGTACGTACACACGTACTGTCACTAATTTTTCTCCTTTTGTATGAATAATGACATATTTCTCTATTTTGTATAAAATAATGAAATTATAAATTGTCATCATTTCTGAATTACGTGTACACAGCATAACTAATCATTACTAAAATGTCACGTTACATCATTGGTTTACTACATCATGAAATACACACTAGTCAGTCTGACTGATAAGCAATGATGCAATGATTAGTACAGGTCATAAGATACAATCATTACAGAACAGATTGCTGATAACATGAAATGGTTTCATCAATGATTACATCATAAATTAATTATTGTTTTCATTATTAGTCTGTAGTGCTGAATTCTGAGTAAGAGTTTCTAAGCATCAAATCATCTAACTGTCCCTATTGTCATTATAAAAAAAATAAAACATTATCATTACTATTACCACAACTTATGTGTAGCCTAGCTTAACTGTTACCACAAATGCATTACCGTACAAGATGATTTATTGGCAGAAGTAATATTTGGCAAATTTGCCCATGTAAAGAAATTGACGAATTTTATATTGGCAATTTTGTGTCACGTGTGCCATTGAGCATGCTCAGATTGAAACATAATGGCAGATTTTATATTGGCGATTTCTTCATAGAACTGCCAATCGCCAACATTAATTCCTCACCAATAAATCATCTTGTACGGTATTAATCGATACATTATTTTCTTCTATACATAGTCATTCTCATTCTTTCATACATTTCTACACATTGATTATCTCAACTGAAAACTCCATCAATCACGATGCAAGCCAAATGTGAAACTCGTATAAGAGGAGTGTTATTGGAAGTGCTATTTACATAAGCTAGACAAGCAGGTATACATAGGAAATTGGGAAACTACCCAACACCATATTGGTCTTCATATCACAATTCATGTAATGTTAGGAATCCAAGAGGAAATTCTTCCTGTTTGCATTAAATTAAAGAAAGAGACAAAACTGTTGACACATCATATGCACTATAGTCTACAGAGAGACCCAACCCAAATATAATAACTTATATCAGGGCGATGGCATTTTTCATGTATATATGCATGTACAATGATGTATGTGTACAAATAAACATTGGCAGTCTATATCGTACCTGGAGATGGTTAGCCACACCTTCTGATATGAATAGATGATGATCGTCAAGGTCTTTGATTATGAACCGTTTCCCAAGTAGCTGCTTCTCGTCGAGATATCTGATGAATTCTTTAATTGCAGTGTCACTGCTAATAATAAATATAAAATAATAAATAGAATCTTTGAACATAGCATTACATACCATTTAAGCAAAACTCCTTTAGTTACTTGAACCATTTTAACTCATACCTAATTATCATTCATTTTTAATTAACATGGGCGTGGCCCGATCACATGAGTATCCGGAGGAGAACGGACCCACCCGACCCTAACGAAGGAACAGAGAGAAGAGTTGAGTAAAAGAAGAGGTACATAGAAACGGTTTTATTTCATTATAATGTACAATCCTTTCCTTTTCTGATAGTAATAAAGCTAAGGAGAGGCAGGAGGTGCAATCGAGCGAAGGAAAAGGAGCGCATTTTAGCACTACACAATCTGTACAGCCCGTGAAGCGAGAATAAAAGGATACATCATTTCCTCTTTGTTGTATTTATTGACTAGCCACAAGAGCCTCGCCATCTTATTCAACTCTCCCTGTTTCCTCTAGTTGGAGGTCTAGCCTTTATATATTGATATCTCTTAAACCAAACACAGTTCAAGATGGGTTGCTGTGCTAGCGCTCCAGAGCAGCCGAGAAAGAAATCGAATAGTATGTCATATACTAATCAAGGAGGAGGAGGAGGGGGAGTCCCTGTAGGTGGAGCTAACTCGTATCAGCCAAAACCAATGAACCCAGGCGGGTACCCTCCATCAGCAGCTTATCCTTCCAGTGCTGCCCCTAGAGGCCCTCCTGGGTACAATATGGGGGGTCCACCTCAGATTGGAGGGGGGGCCATGGTCCCGCAAGTTGGAGGTGCTGTACCTCACATCGGAGGAGGGACTATGGGAGGAGCTAGGAGTGCACTCATGTTTATTGGACTTTATCGATATGAGGCTAGGACTCCTGAAGATCTTAGTTTTGATAAAGGTCAGTCATTATTGCTATGATAATAACAATGTACATGTACTGAGGAGGGGTCAAGAGATTACAGGTGTTTAGAACAAGTAATAACTGTTTCTAGAACCAGTAATGGCTATTTTTAGAACCAGTATGTACATGTACATTTGTATGTCTTTATTGGTACTTGGGGTAGTAAACTCTTGTATGTGGTAACTAGTTATAATGTTCCATTGTAATCAACTGATGTGTGAAAGGTGTTCAGACTTCAGTTAGAGGGATTACCAGTGGGGTCCAGTCATTAAATGGTGTTTCTGTCTCCTTTTGTCTGTTATCATTGTCTGCTTGAATGAGCCAATACTAATGAGGACTATAAGGAGAGTAGTTGTCTCTATAAATTAAGTTTAATGTCACCTAATGGTTGGAGTAAAGGGGAACTATAGACAAAAGACTGCCAGTATGTGAGTTTGTGTGTGTGTGGGTCTGAGGGTTGATATTACAAATGTAGGTTGTGAGTATACAACCAAGTAGGTGTATATTCACGATATTATAGTATCCTAAACCAATCAAGTGCACTATTTTAACCTTTTCCAGTTCTTCCATAACTGCTTCCTTATATGGACTGATCCCATATGTAGACTGTTACTATAAATAGAAAGTGTGTTCTCCCCTTGCATACCATTCAGCCATTGATGGAAATGAAATGTATCATATTGAGGGCATTCTTTATTGTGTCTTTGTCATTGATTGCATTAAAATGTGTAATTGGATAGGGCTCACTTTAGAGAGAGAGAAGAGTTACTAAAAATAGAAACACAGATTCAAAAGGGAAGTGGGAATGTTACTATACTTAGCTTGCAGTAGGATGGTGTTATTCTTGTTATGACTATGATAGCATACATGTACATGTACTGCAGTACATGCATGCATGTTCGTATGAATGTGTTGCCTTTCTACCATAAACTGTTTAAGCATGTTGTGAAAACTGCCTACACTGCCTCTCATACTTATAAATTCATACGCTTACTGAATGAAGCCTATACTTGATCTAATGTACATGGACATGCATGTAAATGTACATGCATGTACATGTAGTTGTACAAGACTTATATAAGTAATATGTTCTACATGCATGTAAATCTAACCTAATACTTGTGTATAAGTATTATATGTTTTGATGTGTGTATTAAGAGTAATGGCTGTCATTAGTCATTGTTACTGTTTGGGGGTTTTCTGTGTATATTTAAGCTTCTCTGGAATAACAGGGCACTGTTTGCTCAGTGTTAGCTTTAAATTTTTTGATGTCTGGATTCTTCTTTGTAAAGTCACTTTCCTATTGCTATCTTTTTGTTCTTTTATTATTTCATGCTTCTTGTCTCTCTTCCCTCTCTCTCTCTCTCTCCCCCTCTCTCTCTCTCTCTCTCTCTCTCCTTTATCTCCACAGGTGATCAGTTACAAATTATGAATAATAGTGATGGTGATTGGTGGCTGGCCCGTTCGCTAAGGACCGGCAGAGAAGGCTACATCCCGTCTAACTATGTTGCTGCTATGGAGAGTGTGCAAGCACAAGAGTAAGCATAGAGAGAGAGGGGGGAGAGGGAGGATGAAGAACATTACAAATAAGTAGTACAATCAGGGTTTCCCACAAAGCATGTTAAATGAGCTAAACAGCATGAGCTTCAAGAGCTGACAAGCACAAGCAGGTACATGTACATGTACATGTACATGCATTTGAAGCAACTTTTAAAATTAACAAAAATCCAATTTTGATCTGATTCAGCTCAAATTTGCTATACAACATAAGAACATGTATATGTATCAGGAAAAGTCATGAAATGTAGAATTCTCTCCTAGTCATTTTTGGTAAAATTTTGCCAAAGACTCTATACTATAATAGTACAGGGACTTTGGCACAATTCAAAAATTTATTTAACAAATAATTTTGATTGGAATTACATTGTACCTTAGACTTAATTGCTACACAAAATAAAAACCTGTATAAGTATCAGGAAAAAATTATAAAAAATAAAGAATTTTCTCCTAGTCATTTTTGGCAAAATATACCCTGTACTATAATAGTACAGGATCTTACAATCAACTGACAAGAAGCTGCATAAGCACTATAATAACCAAAATCTTGTGGGAAACCCTGACTACAATAATTATAGTAAATTGAATAGAGGGAGGCAGCAAGAAAGAAATACATATCATTATTTGACTAAACTATTCTTCTCTATTTCATTTAGTTGGTTCTTTGGTAAGATCAAGCGTTCCGATGCAGAAAAGAAGCTCCTACAGATCGGGAATCAGTCCGGGACTTACCTGATCCGTGAGAGCGAGAGTCAGCCTGGAAACTACTCTCTCTCTGTCCGTGACGGAGAGTCGGTCAAGCACTATCGTATCAGGAAGGTTGACTCAGGAGGTTGCTACATAGCACCACGGGCTATGTGCAAGTCTTTAGACGACCTCGTGAATCATTACAAGAGAGAGGCTGACGGTCTCTGCTGTCGTCTCACTGTCCCTTGTCCAAAGTCCGATAAACCGGTGACCGGTGGTCTCTCGTACAACACAAAGGACGAGTGGGAGATTGAGCGCACGTCACTCCGTCTCATTAATCGTTTGGGGGCGGGGCAGTTTGGAGAGGTGTGGGAGGGGCTTTGGAATAACACCACGTCCGTTGCTGTCAAGACTCTAAAGATTGGTACCATGTCTGTTGAGGACTTCCTCTCTGAGGCTCAGATAATGAAAAAACTCCGTCACGAGAAGCTGATCCAGTTGTATGCCGTCTGTACTCAGGAGGAACCCATTTACATTGTCACGGAACTGATGAAGAATGGCAGTTTGTTGGATTACCTCCAAAAAGGAGCTGGACGCCATCTTAAACTACCAGAACTCATTGATATTGGAGCTCAGGTTAATAGTAGTTATTAATAGTGGTTATTAATAGTTATCAGTAGTTATTAATATTAGTTATTAATACCATATTTATTATGATTGTGCTTGCTTGCTTAGTTACTAATGAATTCTAATTCCTTTTGTTAATGGTATAATTAATGTGTATAGCTTTTAGGGCTGAATAAACATGTATTTTATAAATTGATTAACTGATAATGATATAATTGGCACTATTGTTTCTTTACAGGTTGCTAACGGAATGGCTTATCTTGAAGCCCAGCACTACATCCATCGTGACTTGGCAGCCCGTAACGTCCTAGTAGGCGAGGGAAACATTGTCAAGATAGCCGACTTTGGTCTTGCCCGTCTTATCAACGACGACGAATATTGTGCAAGAGAAGGCGCTAAATTCCCCATCAAATGGACGGCACCGGAAGCTGCCCTCTACTCTCGCTTTAGCATCAAATCAGACGTCTGGTCGTTTGGTATCCTACTAGTTGAACTGATCACCCACGGCCGTATTCCGTACCCCGGTATGACAAATGGCGAAGTCCTAGCCAAAGTAGAGCAAGGCTATCGTATGCCGGTCCCCCCTGGCTGTCCAGAGCCATTGTACCAGATCATGTTGGATTGTTGGAAGCAGGAGGCTGATGAGAGGCCTACGTTTGAGTATCTCCATCACACCCTTAATGATTACTTTGTTTCTGCAGCTGACACTGCTTATAGGATGCTTACATGAGAAAGGAGCATGGCTGCTTAGCCTCTACTATGGTGACTGTTACTATTATTATTATTATTATTATTGTTATTGTTGTTATCCTGACTATCTGTCATTATTGTGTTTCATGAGGGATTTATTTTTATTTTCGTTTTCTTTCTTCGTAACGTTTTGTATACGTACATGTACTTGTTTTTAGTTTCCTGCTGCTCCACTCTCCTTCCTGCCTTACTCTCTCTCCCTTCCTTTCTCTCTTCCTCTACTCTTGTGTGACCATGTGGTGTGGGTAAGCTTAGGGGTGTGGTTTTTAAACTGTCACAAGCAACCATACATACTTGCAGCTGATTATTATTATTATTATTTTGACGTGACGTACATTATTAATAATAGCCTTATCTTATTGTATTATTGATTATTATTATTATTATTATAGATTTTTGTTTTTATGTGTATTTTTGAACGATTCTCTTTTTCATAATTTTAAGTTAATGCTATAGCCTGCACCATTTTATGGCCGTATATCTTAAAATGCGATGCATCTCAAAAAAAATTTACAAAATCATCGCACCATTATTATAAATAAAAAAAATAAAAAACTCACAGCAGATGTGTATGTAACATGCTAAATGTATGAAGTGTGATAAAGCACTAAACAATTATTATTATTATAAATACAATAATTATAAATTATTTTATTTGTTGAGATTGAGGCCGCGTGATACCTCAGCAAGATGGCGAAAGTGTCTCACTAAACTATCAAGATTTCTCTTGCAGTCTTGGGTATTCAAGTATGTTTTAGTTTGAATTATCATGTCTATTAGAACCTATAAATTGATGGTAAATAATAGTTATAAAAATCTGCACATTTTAATGTAGTAATTAATAGTTTTTAATAATAGTAATTTGCATTGCTACACATTTCAATGATAATATTTTTTTACTTTTGAGTCCCTTTCATCAGGGTTTATTGTGATTGGCATCGAAGGGGAAAAGCGTAGGAACTTTATGTCCAGTGCTTCACAAGTCTTACCAAATATCTGAGCGACATTCTCTGACTCTACAAGCTAGAGGAGAAAGCAGACAAATGAAGTACAAAGTCTTATAACATAACAATTAAGCCAGGCATACACTAGGCAACATGTTGCTTACAAGATCAAAGTAACCACTAATGTTGCCAGCAACATGTTGCCTAGTGTATGCTTGGCTTTAGTTCCATTGTCACGAAATCTGTGACAGTCCATTAGTTCCAGAGGAGGTACATTATGTAGGACACGGTTGAACTTTGAGTAATAATTGCAAAGTTCAATTGCATTCCGTTGGTATCACTTGATGAAAAATGGCCAAGAATTTTTTATTAGTACCACTTCTAGCAAAAAAACTAGAGCATCAAAATAGAGCCAGTGGGAATTTTGTTGCTTTACTAGAAACTATGATAGTTGCAGTTATTTTAACATCTTAAACTAGCAAAGATTGATTTATTTGATGAGGATCAAAGTTAAGATGCACTGTCTCTTTCTCCTAAATATTCTCCACACACTGGTGATTTTAACAACCATCAAGGGTCGTCATAGATCTCTCTAGTTTCTGCAGTAGTAGCTAGTTTTGTGATACAATCATCAGAAAGCTGTCATTTTGCATCACGTGATACCAATGGAATGCAACTGAACTTTGCAATTATTGCTTAAAGTTCAACCATGTCCTACCTCCTCTGCATTAATTCTATTGTTACAAAATCCGTGACAAGCAAAATACATGTAGACCCACTCTGCTTTTCTTTTATCATCATACATCATACATGTACATGTACATGTACAATGTATATATACAGTCTGTACTTACGGCAGTTGACAGCATCTTTATAAAACGATGTGCTCTTCTGAAGGTTCCCCTCAAGTCAAGCCATCCCTTACCAAACAGATCAGTCTCTCCCAGTATCTCTGGAGGGTAGTTACCAGTTCCCACTGATATCGCCATTGCAACCTTTGGCTTTGGAAGCCCCTATATACAATTCAAGGCATATTAGAATAAAGTCATAGAATAAGGTCATAGAATAGTAAGAATACATGTATAAAGAATGAAGCTAGCGTACTATAGTAGAGGCCCGGTCCAAAATTTAACAAAACACCATGTTTTCAAAAATTGGCTTGTTTTTACATGTAAGTGCTCACGACTCAAAAATTATTTGTCAGAAACAGCTCAAAATTTCTACATAGCATAAGGACATCAATATGTATAAGAAAATGTAATAAAAATTTGGGGGGACTTTGGAGTCATTTTTTGAACAAAACCATGGGCCTTGGGTACTTTTCAAAAATTGGCCATAATTTTTTTTAAATGCTCATTACTTAAAAATTTTTTGTCAAAATCAACTCAAACTTTTTACATAGCATAAGGACATCAATATGTATCAGAAAATGTAGTAAAAATTTGGGGTGATTTCGGAGCCATTTTTAAAAAAAACCATGGGCTATAGCCTTGGGTATTTTTCGAAAATCAGCCATTTTTTAAAACGGCCGTAACTTGAAAAATTGAAGTCGGAATCACCTCAAACTTTATACACAGCATAAGGACATCAATTTGTATCAGAAAATGAAATAAAAATTTGATGTGATTTCGGAGCCATTTTTCCAAAAAAACCATGGGCTATAGCCTTGGGTATTTTTCGAAAATCAGCCATTTTTTAAAACGGCCGTAACTTGAAAAATTGAAGTCGGAATCACCTCAAACTTTATACACAGCATAAGGACATCAATTTGTATCAGAAAATGAAATAAAAATTTGATGTGATTTCGGAGCCATTTTTCCAAAAAAACCATGGGCTATAGCCTTGGGTATTTTTCGAAAATCAGCCATTTTTTAAAACAGCCGTAACTTGAAAAATTGAAGTCGGAATCACCTCAAACTTTCTACACCGCATAAGGACATCAATATGTATCAGAAAATGTAATAAAAATTTGGGGTGATTTCGGAGCCATTTTTCCAAAAAACCATGGGCTATAGCCTTGGGTATTTTTCGAAAATCAGCCATTTTTTAAAACGGCCGTAACTTGAAAAATTGAAGTCGGAATCACCTCAAACTTTATACACCGCATAAGGACATCAATATGTATCAGAAAATGTAATAAAAATTTGGGGTGATTTCGGAGCCATTTTTCCAAAAAACCATGTCCTTAACCTACATGTATATTTCTACCCTTTTTATAATAAATTTTTTGAGGGCTCTGTTCCCTTTTCAACTGGGCTATATAGCCTTGGGTATTTTTCAAAAATCAGCCATTTTTTAAAACGGCCGTAACTTTAAAAATTGAAGTCAGAATTGCCTCAAACTTTCTACACAGCATAAGGACATCAATATGTATCTAAAAATTTGGGGTGACTTTGGAGTCATTTTTTGAAAAAATTGGTTCTTTTTTCAAAATGCTTATAACTAGAAAATTACTTATCGGAAACAGCTCAAAGTACATGTACTGTACAGTACATACATACTGTATGTACTGTACAGTACATACAGTATGCAAATGCACAATCACTCACCATTTTATCATAATAGTCGCATATTTCAACCCAAGAAGTGGTACATGGGTTATTGGCTAAGACGCCTCCATCAACAAAATCATCACACTCAGAGAAATAAGTTGGACCGGCTGATGTGTACCTTGCTACCTTCCAGACCAGCTCTGAAGGAGGAGAGAAAGATGGAACATACATGATACATGTATAGCTAAAGTCTATTCACTTTCACCTGACCCCTGGCTTTTTTCAATTAATAAATAACTACGTCACATCCGCATTCTTTACGTATTTGTGGTTTTGGAATTGTTTTTGTTGCATGGAAGGGATGCAGATAAGTAGCAGCTGAATTTATTCTGGCTGTTCTAGCTGCATAATTGCGGTCAAAGGTATGTCATTGAGTTTATACAGGGACATCCAAAAAAGGCTAAGGCCTTATCATTTTGACCCGATCTTTTTATCTAAAGGACGGGAAGGACCTAGTGATTCTAATGGTGCAAACAAAATTTCTAAATTCTATGTTTATCAAAAGTTATAACAAAAAATCAATAGGTCAGGTGAAACTGAATAGACTTTAGTACGTCATTATACATGTACATGTAAATGTATGAGGGGATGAGGTAAAGATATGCCATATACGTGTAGCTTTTTATTTTGGTGGCACTTTATTTTTGCTATTTTGCTGTATCATATGCATTGATGATTGGCAATTTTAGTATTGGCGATTCCGCTTGCACACTGCCAATCGCCAAAATAAAAATCCATCAAATGAAATAATCACATACCATCGGAGTATTTGTCATTGAAGCAATTATTAAAGTAATGAAGTGAAGGAGGATTCGTTTTAGAACTTACAGCACTAATAAGAACTCTGAGAGAGAAAGAGAAAAATTAAACTCTATTATACAGTACATGAATGATATTCTTTTTATTATTTTAGTGGCTGTTGAAATCAGCTCAAACATTAAGTTAATAATCATACTTTGGATACTCTATGTCTTTCAGTCTCTTGTCTTTAAATTGAGCCTTTAACATTTTCTCAAGAGCATCAGTTCTCTTAGCAATGGAGAGTACTCCTCCAGCAAAAACCTCTTCTCTCAGTTGAAAATATAACTGTCTCACTTCACCTAGTGACACACCCACTGAGAGAAATAGAAATAAAATAAAATAAAAATAAAACAAGTGTACACACAATTGCATTATATTGTATATTAAAATATTAAAATACAATATGAATTACACGTAGGTTTAGATCATTAGTATTTAGATTATTTTTGCAAAAATTGAGTCACATGAACCCTCAAAATTAAAAAAAATTGATTTGCCCATAAGCCAAAATCCTTAATTTCTACTACAAACTATTACAACAATATAAAATAATAGATTTTGTTTTAAGTACAAGTAATGCTGCATTTACACTACAGAAGTGGGCCAAACCGTGCTGAACCAGGCTGAGCTAGCCCTGCTGTACTAACCATGCTGGCCTGGTTTGGCCCAGCTCACTTCAGCTCAGTTTGGTTACTGTTTACACTATCAAATGAAACTGTGCTGGCCCACTTTTAAAGAAGCTAGTGTAAACACAGTATGAGTCACTTACAATACACTAGTGCTAATGCTATTATTCCTCCAGTGCTGGTCCCAATTATCCAGTCAAATAGTTCAGTTATCTTTCTTCCGGTCAAACTCTCGATGAACATCAATATCTCAATCTGTATCAGCCCTCTGATTCCTCCGCCATCAAGAAAAAGCATCCTTGACCCCGCACCTTTCTTAAATTCTAGCGTCGACTTGTACTTGTTGATACGGCAGAGCTGAATCTGTCTCGCAGTGAGAGGATCTAAGAACGTCCCGTTATGATCGACCTGACCAGGTGGAAGAGTCACTTCTGTGTTTATGGAGAACTGGAGGCTTTGTTTTTCAAGCATCTCTTCCAGTTTAAAAACAAACGCAGTGATTCTCCTCTTGTCAAGGTACGAGCCTAACTGGATGCACTCTTCAATTTCGTAGCTCTCATTCACAAGCGAGTTTAGCGATTCGTTGCGTGGGCGTGGCTTTCTTGATGAGCTCCGCCCACCTGGGAGGGCGTGTAGTTGAGAGAAGAGCTCGTGTAGAGCGTCGAAACTGCTTGAGTCAGGTCTCTGGACGTGAGACATGATCAAGTCGAGCGGAGTCTGCCCGTTGTTGTTAGAACAATTAATATCAGCACCAAAAGCAACAAGAGCCTTAATACACCACTCATCATTTAACTGGGAGGAAGAGGGAGAGAGAGAGTGGAAAATAAAATACATTTTAATTATAAAGAGAACACTATATACATGTCACATGGAATATTGTTTACAAATTAGTGTTACCAATTTATCATAATACTGTAAATGTACATTGTATTTCATGGGTGTAAAATTTTGCAATTTGGTATTCATGAATAAAAATCTTTGCAATTTTAAATGTAATTACTATACCAGCATGTACTATAATCAGCATGCTATTGTGCAAATTTTTCTATAATGCAAAAACTGCAAAACATATGGCACATACATGTTTTAGATCAGTACTATAATATGTACATGTATATCGTAAATGTACCTTTGTAGCTACATGTAAAGGAGTGTCTCCATTATTATCCTCTTTGTTAATATCCAACAGTTTCACATTACAATGAACTAATAATCCCAGTAACAGATCCAGTCTATCATCACGACTACTCTTTATGTAACAGTGGAGGGGAGTGTCCCCATACTCATTAGGGACGCTCACTTTTTCACCCTCCTTGTTGAGATGCTTTGATATAAGAGTCTGGAAGAGAGAGAGACAGACAAAAAGTGTTCAATCATGTAAATAATTTTTACTTACAGAGATGTTTTTAGGATAATAAATATCGTGCTTGTCTCCCCTGAATAAAGTAGAAAACTACAAAAATTACAAATAATATTATAACAAAAATAAATAAATAAATGAATAATCTTTACTCACAAATGATGGTTTCCTTGCTGGTGGCTGTTGCTGTTCCTTCTGCATAAGCTTGTCATACTCTGCTGGATCCATTGGGTGCCAGTTAAGGGTCTCCTCTACTCCCTAGACGAAACATATAATAGTCCTTTTGCCAGAAAAATTACATGTACAATTTGTATTTTCCTCCTAAAATTTTAAATACTTTATTAAATAAAGGGGAAATACTTTTTCTTTGCAAATTTCCTGGGCAAACTTTCCACGAAAATAATTTTGTCATGGCAAATTTTACAGTATGTCATTTTTCTAAAAGGATAGAGCTGTTCGTGTTTTTTTTTCAAAAACTCGCCCCACTTTACCCTACCCCTCCTTACAGTGCTAATGAAAGGTGGAGAGAAGCTGTTGCGTGAGTTAGCAGAAGACGCTGTATTACTTCTCACTGTATCACTTTTCACTGTATCACTTTTCACTGTATCACTTTTCACTGTATCGCTTCTCTTCTTCTTAGGGCTGCCAGGACTGTGCTTTGTCTGTCCCTTTGGCTCCTCCTCAGTCACCAGACACCTCCCAAGGGACAATACCAGTGCGTTTTGGTCTTCGCTATTGCTACGCCGGTGGGTTTTTGAGTTTGGGGGCGTGGTCGAGGGTTTCTTGGGAGTCGGAGTCGTGTTGAAGAAAGGAGTGTGGTTTTTCTTGGGAGAAGAGGAGGGATGAGGAGGAGAGAAAGAGCCAAGAACCTGGGGGGACTACACAAAATATAAAATATTGAGTACATGTGTACATGTATACACAAACAACATACCAGTGTATCATAAACTCCAGTCTCCATTAACTGCAAAATAAAATGAATAAATGAATGAATAATAATAATAATAATTGCATAGCTATTGTATGGTTTGTAATAGATAATACATGTACATGTAGATAATATTTCTTACCCAATTCTTGTTCAATGGTGATGACGAGAGTTTTTCAGCAAGACCACTTTGAGGCACCTTTAGTGAACTAGGGCCGTCTGGAGCCCCCACGCCATTTAAAAGATTCTCCTCTTTCTCCTTTTCAGTAAAAGAGGGCGGAGCAATGGAACGAGGCGGAGATTTCACCGCCACACGTGAGAAATTCCTCGGCTCCATAGAATATTCAAACTCACTTCTCACGCTAGCAGGACTGAGTCTAGTACCAGCACTACTCATGTATCTATAGGTACGGATTGGGGAGGGAGACGTAGACCGACGATTAATGGCTACCTTTCTCTTGTCAGTTTGCTGCCCTTTTCTTGATGGCGAAAGGTCTACTTTAGAATTGGTGTCCAAGATACCGTGAAAACTTGACTCCAGTGATGTCTCAAGGTCAGCTAAGCGATTGGTTACTTCTGAAGGCACTAGTAAATTACTGTCTATAGGAGGGGTCTGTTCAACCAGCGGCTGATCGGTTAGTTTCGTAGAGTACGGCCTATATCTTTGAGAATTAGGAAATAATAGAGGAGCTGGTTCTTTAGAACCCTCTACAGACATAGAATACGCTGATTGTGGGCGTGGCCTAGCCCTCGGAGGTTTTTTAGGCGGAGTCTTGGGAGAGGGAGAGAATCCTAAAGTAGCTGGTATAGAAGGAGCAACGACGACACGAGCTGGAGGATCAGGTACGGTTGAAGAAGAAGGAGGGCACTCATGTACATCACGAGTTGTAAGTATAAGAGGAGTATCGTTAATATGGGCAGTACCATTAGTTAAAATAGCAGTAGCACCAGTTGAATCGGTGGTGTCGCCATTTAAATGAGTGGTATCACCAGTTGAGTGAGCCTTGGTAAGAGTGTGTCCTTTAGGTGATTCAGTGCTTCCCTTGGTATGTGGTTTTAAAATATCATCATCCGAAGGACTACGTGCAGGTTTCTTGCATGTATTTGGACTTGCGAAAAAACTAGGCGGCTTCTGTATCTGAAAATAAGGAGATATGCTTCCTTCGCTGCCGCTAGAAAGTTTCTTTTTGCTACTTCGCCTGCACTTCTTGGGAGATGAGGAAGAGCTTGTGTTCTCTGAATTTTGTGCGTCGTGAGAGAGAGGAGGGGGAGAGTGGTCTGGAGTATGACCATGTGATGACCTGTCTGACATTCTGTGTGCTTTCTTTGGAGAATCAAATATTTGAGGATAAAACATGCCCTAAAAAAGAGATAGTGAGAGAGAGGAGGGAGAGAGAGAGAGAGAGAGAGAGAGAGAGGGAGGGAGGGAGAGAGAGAGGGAGAGTGTGTGTGTGTGTGTGAGAGAGAGTGAGAGTGAGAGAATAAAGGGGAAAGAAAGGGAGAGGGAGAAAAGGAGGAGCACACAAAAACAAAACATAAAAATAGAGTAAACAATACTAATTCATTAGAAAAACAAAACACAGCACTTGACAATTAGCACAATCATTACTACTAAACTATAGCATAAATACTACAGTCCAGCATAACTTAATGTCATTACAATAATTAAAATACTACACATCTCTATTAAACCCACTAAGTAAAAACTACCATAAATTATCCTTAATTTCTATAACAGGCCAAACATGTATGACTTTTATAAATATGTACAACGTATATCATCTCCTGAAATAAATTTATTATACATGTACATCAAGAGCATAACCCCCCCCCATCATGTACTCTTGTGTATAATTACATGTACATGTACATTTGCACATGTAGTTCACAGGAGTAAATTGTCCACTGATGTTTATCTAAATTTATTGGCTCGTTGTCAATAAAAAACACAAAAACAGGACCAATGTACACATGTATGACTGAAGTGTTTCAAAACACACTCTCTCTCTATCTATCAACCTACAACATACCTACATGTACATACATGTACATGTACATACCAGTACATGTACATACCAGTACATGTATGCACATGCTGTACATACCTATAATATACCAATGATACATGCAAGTGCGCTACACGTATGTACAGGTACATCTACATGTACACGTGCATCTGCCTACCGAACAATCATCTGATTACAAACAGTTATTTTCATATGCTTGATGCATTGCTGATAACGAAATAATACACTAACTAATAAACTCACTTATACTCTTGGGTCATGTGAGCCATTGTTTGCATTATATATATAAAGTACATGCACCATTAACTGTACAACAATACTTAATAATATTGTAAATAAAGAGCTCTCCTTCCATTCTTTCATCAAAGCTCTCTATAGCAATACAGCCAAAAAGTTGTGTTATACTCTTTTGTTTAGAATTATGCCAGACTACAAGCTTGTACCCAAAGCACACGTCAATTATACACCATGTTAACAGGTACAATAACAGAATAGTGACATCAAAAGTGTTTAAATGCCAGTAATTGTACAATTGGCGGATAGAATTTCACACACAGACCCGAGTACTAATATAGTGACTCACCTGCTAGGCAGGGCCTTGTTTGCGAATGCTGGGTGTTGAGTGAAGGGCTAAAGGCAGCAGCAGAACGTTAGAAAAGTGCACACATTTCTTCTCTCTGGGCTACAGGTACATAATTGATTAAGTTTATGGGCGTGGAATAAACAATAATAATAATTGCGTCATTCATTTAATTAACGAGCCACGCCCTTCATTAATGTATCTACACAATGTAAAATTAAATATTTTCAAGGAATATAATATGCATTGCTTTGTTAGGCAATGTTATGTTATATATAAGAGATTATTGCTTTATTGTTGTTTGTCTGGTGTGGTAGTTCTCTTTTCTCCTTTCCATGCCTTCATCCGGTCAATCTGATGTGCTATGTTCATCTCTTGTTCTTTAAGTTTTAGCAGTAGCTCTGTCTTCATGCCAGACACATGACCCTTAAAAAGACACAGTATTAATAATAATAATAATAGACACAATAATTTGCATTCATTTTCGTACCAGTACTAATGGCCCTAAAACAGTCTTCAACTCTTCTTGATCAACTTTCTCGTCATCTTCAAAAGAGTCATTTAAATCACCATACAACTTTCCTAGTTTATCCTTCTCCTCTGATAATGAAGACTCCTTCTCTGAGATCAATTGATTCTTTTGCAGTTCATACTGAGTATCAACACAAGCAACTCTCTCCTTCCTATGCCATTCTTCCTCTGTAGTCCCTTCAGTAAGAGGAGGAAGGAGAGATGAGGAATAGAGGGTAAGTTCAAGGTAGGTCATGTCTCTCTCTTGTTCTTCATTCATCAGGTAGTGGTAGAGGTTAGGTTGAAGGAGGAGTGTTTGTATGAGGTATTGAGTGGTTACTTGTTGGCCATGATGTGTAGTGAACGAGGCTGAGAGACTTTGAAGCAAAGACTTTAAATCCTCCTCTAATTCACAAAATTCATCTAGAACAATAAACAATATAAGAATAATAATAAATTAATAATAATGAATCAATGTATCTACAGTTAGTGTACTTGCACATTATATGCATGTAACAGTTGATCAAAAATGTGATTAAATGTAAATATTTGATTTAGCGCAAAAAATACCTCAAAAATTTTCTTATGATGCTTATTTGAACATAGAAACACTAAAATGCCATTGCCAAAATCTATACAGTATAATTCTAATTAAAGTGCACTTCACATAAAGGAAGACACAGAAACCAATCAACAACATTACAGAGAACAAAACATTGTAAATTACTATAATTTATACTCTGTATTCCCCCAATAGACAGTTATTTGGATTGACTGTGTCTAGACAATCCAATGATGTCAAATGACAGCTCACATTACAGCACAAATACTATTGGCAATATCTGGAGGAGCTTTAAAAATTCATTAAAAATCCAATTTTGATTAGAATCAACTCAAGCTTTCTATTCAACATAAAGACATGTATATGCATCGGAAAAAAATTTAAAAGACATTCTCTCCTTTTCAATATGGAAAAATTTCGCCCAAGACTGTGTATTATAGTACAGAGACTTTCACCCAATTTTAGAGCAGCTTTTAAAATTAAATTTGTAAAAAAATCCAAATTTTAATCGGAATCAGCTCAAATTTTCTATGCAATATACGAACATGTATGCATATACATGTTCGTATATTGCATAGAAAATATGCATCAGAAAAATTATAAAAATGCTCTTTTAGCCATTTTTGACTAAATGCCTCGCTCTATATTGGTATTTTATACCAACTTTAAATTCATAGAAAAATTTAATTTTGATCAAAACCAGCTAAGTAACATATTGCTACATAACATACTTATTATACATGTACTTTTAGCAATTAGTATGTGGTTAGAATACCTAGAACAGAGCTAATACTTCCACATAATTCAATTATCTAAACCCTAAACCCTGAATCCTAACTAATACTATTTGTACATGCACTTAAGTTAGCATGAGAGGAAACTGTAGTATGAATGCTTGAAATCATAGCTATGTGAGTAAATCAAGCCATGCATTCACAATTAAGAGCATTACTAGGTAAGCAGTGAATCACTAGTAATCTTTAACTCCACCATTAAATCATTAATCCTATAGCTACAAGTACAATGTACATGTACAAATAGTACAACAAATGATACCCTGTTTGAAGTAGATGCATGTACATGTATATAAAAAACATTTGAGGTATATAGTGATTCTATTCATAAAAATATAACACCTAATACCATAAAACTATTAAAATATAACCCGCATAAAACAATTCGGTATGATCTACATGTATTATATATAGATTATAGTTTCACCTTTATTTTTTATCCACTCCAGCCCCTCAAGTAGAGATTGTACTAATAAAATGGTGTCCGTTTGATTGAGTCCCTTCATTGTAGCATGGTACAATGCTTCATGGATCAGTTCAGCTATTATTGGTTCTCTCTCGTACTCGCCATCAGTTGTTGTTCCTTTTTCTCTTTGCTGATGCCCAGTGGATAAAAGAAAAGCGAACAATGACTCTTTTAATTCGTTCCTTTCTCTGTCAATAGCATTGCTTTTAGCTGCAGAAATGTAAAGTTCCGAGAGGCTTTTAAACGAGTCACTCAAAACGTACTCTTTAAAAGTCGCCATTTTAAAATTATGACCACGCCCAATCACAAAATACCATCACGTGATGATAATAAAATTTACCGCCAAAATCAGCGGGTTTAGATTCATTAATTATAATTTATAAACCTAGAGGAATTCACCTTTTAAAAGTGAGTTGAACTTGATTTCAAACTAAAAATAGTATCTTTTAGAATGAAATTTATTGAAGATACTGAAAAATAAGAAATTTAATGAAATTTAATAATGAAATTTAAGTGAAATAATGAAATTTATTGAAATACTTGACAGAGGATATATACTAAAAAATAATGAAATTTAATGAAACTTAATACTAAAATAATGAAATTTATTGAAATGCCTGACAGAGTACGAGAGTAGATTCCAATCTACTCTCCAATCTACTCTCGTACTCTGTCAGGTATTCCATTATCAAGTTACGTCAAATTTAAAATAGTTACTGATGCAACGAAAGGAAAGATGTGAATTAAAATACATGCGTAAATACATGAGATGTAGTACATGTGCATGCATTAATTTTATTTTTATTACAGGAGTTTATAGAAATATTCTAGATGTTTAAGAGACAATCCTGATACTTTTAGCAGCTGCAAGTGCATGAAGTATGTTGTCTCAGACACAATGGAGTATTTTATGCCATGCAAATGGACACACTATATTTTTGTGCATTTACAGCTCAAGCCTGAATGTGAAAGAATAGCTAGGTGTTCCTTTAGGCACACCTTTCTGCAAATTTCAGCATGGTACGGCTTCCTTTTGCATAAAAAGGGGAGGAGGTTAATTTGAGTATACACAAGTCATTTTGACAGTTATTTTTACTGAAAAGCAGCAGTGTGAAGAGAAGAAACAGACTTACAATTGAGGAGTAAATAAAATGAGGTAGGCGCAGCATGTTCTACACGTGTTAGAACAGTCTCTATGACTATGCCAGCGTGTGCTTGTTGATAGCCTGTAGCTTTATAGACTGTTTATGTTGGATAATGTGTTTATGTACTCAAATAGCCTAGCGAGGAAGTCAACTTGGCTGACTGCCTACTGTCTCTTAGGACTATATAAATAAGAATTTAATATTCGAAATAGAATAGGAAGGGGGCTGGGGAATGTAACAGAGCTAGCCAAGGCTACAGCAACAGCAGACATGTTATCTTCTTCTCCTTTTTCTAGCTCTCCTCCGGCACACAGAAACTCTACCCCTTCCATTAGCAGAAGTAGCTTTATGAGTCGTTGGTGCCCTACCCGAGGCTCTCCTTTAGCGTTATCCTCTCAAGTCTCCCCAGGATCTTCTTCCACTAGGAGGGCTCGCTCTGGCAAGCGTCCCAGGTCGAGACCACCCGGTTTTGAGGAGGAAGAAATCGATGACGACGGTGAAAGTTTGCCTACAGTGACTGATACTATCACAACAGTTACTACGACTTCTACTAGAGACAGTAGAACTATCAATGGTGATGAGGGCTCTCACGTCATCTCTTCTTCCTTTGTAATGATCCAAGAAGAGAATCAATACAATGAAGCTTTGATTGATGAAGCAACATGCGCCCTACCTGATCCTCCTAGAAGGGTCAGTCGGAGAATGGAAGAAGTGGCTTGCTACAATTCTCCACTTCACAAGCCGAGGAATGCAAAGGTACAAAGAGACACAGTGTATGTGTAATCTATGTGTGTGGTTAACATCCACTCTCGCTAATTTTGTATGTCTTTATGACATTTTCACTTGTTGCCAGCCCCTTTCTTTCATAATACATGATGTGATACTCATTCATTGTTTACATTATTATATTTCCTTTATTATCTATTCCTGGCTCCTCCTCTTTAGTCTCTCCCTCTCATTTCTTTCCTCTCTTTAGCCTTTCTATACATGTACTGTATGTGATATGATCTTGTCATTCTTACTATAATTCACCTTGTCTTTATAGAATAGCTAATTGTAGATTAACCCTTCCCCCTCTCCAACCCGCCTTTCTCAAGTATAATTTTTTGGTTCCCTTTTTCGTTTTCTACAATGGCACATGTAAATGTATCTTGAGTTACCGCTATTCTAAACTTCTTTTCTATTAATTTATGATAAATCTCGTAATCATTATGCATGGATTTCCTATTTAATGTCCCAGTTTTGTTTATTCCTTATAATGAGTCGTGCTAATGAAGCTCGTTTTGTTTCTTATCACTAATGGGTGTCGTATTTGAAGACTTTACGAATAGAAATAGTGCAAAAACCAACAATTAAGTGGTATGTGTGGGTTTAAACAAATTGGGCACTGAATGTTTGAGTGTATTGCCACTGCATAACAGAACCCATTCAAGTCAGGTATTGTGTCCCTCTCCCATAGCAGCTGTTTGTTATACATGTAGATATAGTTTGTGGTTATGCTCTACTATTGTTAGTTAAGATTATCTGTCCAGTCTCAGCATAATGTGTGAGGTCTTCTCCCTCTCTCTCTCTCTCTCTATCTACTCTCTTTCCTTTTCTCCTCTTACCTTTTAATCTTTTCCCTGTGGATTTAAGTATACATATTTAATCACTGTATCTGTATACTTTCAGTCTTTTGGTAAGAGTAACTTTATAGTAGAGCCACAGTGACATTGAAACTGTATTACAGTAGGACAGAGTGCACATTGTATCTGCATATGTACATGTACATACGTGTACATGTATTATGTTAAAAGGTTTTGTGCCCAGAGACTCAAGTGTTTAGACAAGTTGCACAATTTTGCATCATAAGGAGTGTGCACATGTACATTATGTACATGTACATGTACGTGTAGTATGAGAGGCCTGTATTGGTAATATCTTACTGTAGTATCTATAGTAAAGGGGATATGACTTTCTCATGATTTGGAAACCATACCTATTGTTTATTTGAGTCCTTATAGGATACATGAAGGAGGGAACTGTGGTTTTACTGATTATTAGATACAATGTACCGTTAATAGTACATATTGTATCTATTCCTGAGTATCCTCTATTGTATTGTACTGTAGTAGTATTAAACATGTGTCTTGCATGTGCTGGTACACTTTGTTGGGTTTATGGTGGCATACTTTGGTTAAGAAAATTGAATTATTGCTAATTAATTATAAGGAAGTTTTCTTGAATGTATTTAGCATTTTATTTTGTTATTTTAAACCCTGGGACTATTCTTTCTTTATTTACCAATGACAGAGAGGGATAGAGATGGTCCTCCCTGATGTTTTGGGTAGCGTAGTAACCCTCCCTCTGTTTTCATTGTTTTCCTCGCTTGTTTAACATTTGTGAGCTATTTGATGCTTTCTGTTGTGTCTTGGATATTTGTAAGATTAGCATGTGCTTAGCATGAGCAATGCATGTGTAGAGCAGCCAGCAGCCAGCCAGTGAGTGAGTGGAGGATTGAATGGACAAGTTATGAGTGTTGTGGCTTTCAAATTGAATTTGGCACGACACACAGTAAACTAATATCTACAGTAAACCAATATCCTATCTTTATCATAATACGTGTAGTTACATCACTCTACTATTTCCTCTGTTTCTCTTTAGCATGTCCTCCATCTTTTACAAAGTGGCTATAATCCAAACCAGAGGGACGGATCCCATGATCGGTTGGCTCCGATACATTCGATCGTTCGCTCCAGTTTGAAGGATCGCTCAAAGTGTCTCGAGACTTTACTGGTCCATGGGGAAGTTGATGTCAATTGCCCTGACGCTCATAACATGACTGCTCTTCACTTTGCTGCTATGGTAAGTAATACAAAAGATTACATGTACATGTACATGTAAATTAATACATAATAATATTGCATACATGTATGTACATGTACATGTACACATAGTTCAGTATACTGTTCTGTATTTTTATATATATACATGTACATGTATATTCAATTGTACAGTAGTTTATTTGAATTTTCCTGACCAGCTGGTTTCAATAAAATATTTGTCAATTCAAGTTTCACTGATATGCATGGAGAGCTGACCCTAATAATGTGTGTCTATGTACTGAAAGCAATCAGCGAGAGTATGAAAACTTTTATAATGATTATCATAACGATAACCATTACAATGTTTTTTATATTCCGTCATAAAATGACACAGTTCACCCTTCACTTTCATTTCCTCTCTCTCCCTTCTCCTTCCTAGGAAGGGGATTTACGCTGTATAAAGCTATTACTAGCATTTGGGGCTGATATTAATGCCATTAGTAACTTTGAGATGACGCCAATGAACCTGGCTTTAGCTCATTTCAAGGAATCAGCCATCCAGCTCTTTGGAGTGCTAGGAGGAATTAGTGCCGCCTTTGTCCTGAAGCGTGACCCTGTCCCCCTCCCTCCCATCACTCATTTCCTTGGCCTTGGGCTACCTCTCTCTTCCTCCGACAGCGACGACACTGATAATGACAGACAGACTCCATATAGGGACTTTATGACCGGCTACGTGAGACAATCTGAACCAGCATTACAATTAAATGTAAGCCACTACATGTACATACATAATAGTATATGTACATGTAAGTACATGTACATGTAAATGAATGGAAAGATTATTTAATTGGCTATTGAGATATGTGTACATTCAGCTGATTCCAAAGTACATACAGCACATGTACAATCCACACATACATTTACATTATTTAGACAAAGTGGGGTCAAAGGGAAATTTCATATTCAGCTGGCAGGCAGGCTCTGTTATGCTTACCTTAGCTGTGATAGCAATTAGGCTTTGGCATATTATTCCACTATTTCATTACATTATGCTATTCTCTAGTGCTTCAGATATATGCCATTATGCTTACAATATTTATTGGCTATGCTTACAATTATTCTGAATTATTATCAAAATTATTTTTTTTAAATAAAGAATTATTATTTATCACACATTATACTGTATAATCAAGGAACATTGTACATAGTCTCCAAGAGAGTGACTTTGCTGGGGGCTAAATGAACAGCTATGTTAACACTTCACAATCAGTGAGTGAAGTCACATGGTTGAAGTTAATTGACTATTCTGGAATAATGCTTAATTCCTAGTGTGGTTCATTATGCTCAATATTATGCTAGCCTAATATGCTCAAGCCTAATAGCAATACACTGTTATTGATTTGAACAGGCTCTCTATTGATCTTAACAGTAAACAACTGAATCAGCTTATTGTGTGTTTATGCACTAACTTAGTTATCACTAGACAGCACACTGATTGTATAATCAACACTCACTGATGTTAAGTATTAAATTAATATCACAAATAAGCTGTAAATATACTTGTTCTGTTGACTTTTAATAATTAATACAACCAAGAGTGGATAATCCACTCTTGATACAACATACATTATACACTAAGAATAGCAAATGATAGTGTGTGTATGTATATACATGCATATACATGTACATGTACATGCACTGTCGTGTGCATGCAGTAGTATAGCAGTATGCTTTAATTTGATTATAACATAAAACAACTTTTGTTGTGTGTGTTGGCATCGTGTTTTTATCTATAGTTACTATGAATGAGTAAACAAGTATTACGTACTTCTCTTCCCTTTCTTCCTCTTATTTTCCCTCTCCTTGTCTCTATCCTCTCTCTCCTCCCCCTCTATCTCTCTCCTCTCTCTAGGCAAGAGTCCAGTCATCATTCAGTATCAATGAAGAAGAAGCAGTCTCACTCATACTACAGCAACAAGAAGCTAACCTCCTCCACCAGGAACACTCACACATCATGTACTCCCTCTCATACAGACTCCACAACGGGAGCAGGATACTATCCATGGATGGGTTTGGATCAAGAAGTGTCATAGTATTAGAGACACTCGAGAGATTAATGGAAACAACTGGTCAAAGTGTCACTGACATGTTTGATATCATTTGTGGCTCTTCTTTTGGTGCTTTAATAGCACTGGGACTCGTGTATGGTAAGTACATGTACATGTACAATGTATATATACATGTACATGTACATGTACAATGTACATGTAATACTTCTGTGAGGTTACCTTTATTTTGTAATTTGAGTTTCATGCACAGTTGGACACTACTACTTTACTAATTGCATTTGTAATTAGAAAATTTTTTAAATAGTTTGCTCATGTAATAGCATATGGGGACATGGGATATGCTTACTAAACCAGTTAGTCAGGTTTAGTCTTACAGCAGGTGTTGTTTATCCAGTGGTTGGGTGGGTAGGAGGCTTTTGGGCCTAGTGGTAGGCTCTGGGTTAGTACTGGGTCTTCACTTGATGGGAAGTGGCCATGTGGGTATCATGATTAGTCTGCAGCTGGTGTACTATTTAACAATGAGACTCATTTTGGCTTCATTATTTCTAGATAATAGAATTAAATTTATGCACACCACATGTATGATATGATATTACATTTTACCTAGTATTTTATTGATTGCATTATTGTTTCTATATCTTTTTATTCATACTTGTTTCCTCTCTCTTTACCTCTTTTTAATCCTCTCTCTTCACTCTCAGGTAAGAGGACCATTGCCCAGTTAAGGAGGTCTTTGTATAAGCTAAAGGACATTGAGCCTCATTGCTCTTCCAATGATGAATCCTATCAGCAGATATTGAGAGAAATAGTTGGAAATGAGCATCAACTAATGTGTGATGTGAAAGAGCCAAAGTTAGTTTAATTCCTCCCTCTCTCTCTCTTCTCTCTCTCCCCCCTCCCCTCTTTCTCCCCTCTCTCTCTCTATATTATTGTGTATCACCATTTTAATCTCATTCCTTTTCATAGGGTGATGGTATTTGCTGTTAACAAAGCCACTACTGATCTGAAGTTGCATGCATTCAATAACTGCTTTGATGATGAATTTTCTCAAGGTAGAAAATTGTACATGTACTTGTACATCAATATGGCCTGTAATAATATTTAATGCATTTTTAAAATTTATTTTTAAGAGCAAGTAACTGTCAAAATATGCATCATTCCTTGTAATAAAATTGAATTACATGTATTTGTACTTTTTCTCCCCCCTCTCTCTCTCCTCTCCTATTATTGCAGAGTCAGTACTAACAGTGGCCCATTATGTCTCAATATCTCCAATATCAGTCACTAACAACACAGACTATGTATCAGCATCACTCATTGCCAACAATCCAACGGATTATGCTCTCACACGTCTACAGCAGTTCTACTACCAAAGACATGAGCAGTGTCTTGTGTCGGTTGTTGTTTCATTAGGGACTGGTATCTATGTTCACAGCAAGATGGGGTCCTTCCCTCGTATCTCCTCACTCAAGTTTCGCTCAAGAAGAGCTTATCACAGATTACAGAACTTTGTGCTTTTGTTGAGAAACTCTGTGAGTTGATGCAAGTGTTGGTGTACATGTACATGTATGTATATTCAGCATGTGTATTTTTGATCAGCAATTATGTCAGAGTTTCCCACAAAGCATGCTAAGTGAGCTAAACAGCATCATGCTTTATTAGTGTGCATACATGGCTTTACAGTACAGGTCTTTGACCAATTTTTGAGTAGCATTTAAAATTCACTGACAAGAAGCCAAAATTCTGTGGGACACCTTGATGAAGCATTAAAAAATTATTTTTGACACTACTACATGTATGTGTACATGTAAATTATTATTTATTCATATTATTATATTTTTTATTCTATAGTTAATTCAGTCTGACACAGTCAGTGCTAATTGTGCCTCTCGCTGTAAGTCTTTGGGTATACCCTACTATCGATTCAGCCCTCATCTCAAGGAGAAGGTGTCAGTTTTCGAAACTGAGACTCGTAAACTCTTAAACTCGGTATTACGTGCCAGGATCGAGCTACAGAACATGCGGTGTGGCTTTGAAGAACTTAAAGAATATTTTGTAAAAATCACAAAGACCTACACTGCTTCTGGAAGTGGCCTGGGGGGAGCTTCCTGTATGTTCACAACCAGCGACGCCCTCTCACCTTCTGATCTGATACCTCACACTAAATCAACTGAAACCAACTCATCAGGTATGGGAATGAAACTCAGTGTGTATGGGAATGAGACTCAGAGTTTGTGAATTATTAGTCTCAAAAATTTATATAAAGAGAAAATGACTTCATAAGTTACTTTTATTTTTTTAGATGATGATCTGCAACGAAAGCACTTTCTATGGCGATGCAAATGTTCCAATCAGATATGAATTCACCAGATATAATTATTGCATCCATCACTCACCTACTACTCTTCCCCAGCTCATGCAGTATCCTGTTTCATTTCAGTCACCACTCACAGTGTCACATATATAGTTCATGCATACAGTACTCTCCTATGCATTTATGGAAAAATGAACAATAAAAGTCGAAAATATAAAAACCAAAAAGGAATCAAATTCAGGCTTGCAAGTTTAGAACTCACCTCCAATAAATTAGTACACATGCACCTAATATACACACAACACACACTGTAGATACAATTCATTGTTTTGTGCACCTTTCATTCAGTATCACACTGATGCATACATTACTTAAGAGAAATGATTATGTCGCCCATATTATTATTATTATTATTATTATTGTTGTTGTTGTTGTTATTCAATTATTATCCTCATGCTCTTAATCCTCTAACAAGATTCTCATTACTGTAATTATTATTATGATTGTTATATATTATCCACCTTAAGTATCATAGCTCAGTATGTTATTGTGTGAATTTGACATCTTTGTTATCCCCTCATTTTAATCTTATTATTACCATTATTATTTTTTATCTAATCTAATATTATTATTATTATTCATTATTGTTATTATTATTATCATCCATCTATGTAGCAGCATCATCATCACATTTCCTTTTTTGTATTATACAATAAATTTGATTATAAAACTCTCAATGAACAGTTGAAAAGAGAAGGAGGGTCTCATTTCCAATGAATAATGACACTATAGTTGATGCCACCTTTTCCTTTCGGCCTGTCATTCCATATAAGGAAATGAGTGGGCGTTGGCTCTCGTGGTTAGTGTGGTAGTATGATATCAATGGTGGAACGTTCTTTTTGGAAAAGGCGAGGAGAGCAACAATGCAAGCAGATTTTAGTCTGTATGATACGAAAAAGAAAGAGAGAAAGGTCTTGGAAAGCATTGCTGGAGCTGGGGCGAGTTTGTCACTGCTGTGGAAAAAAACAAGAGCACAGAGTGTTCTTGAATCTGCAGGCCCAACCAGTATTAATGTAAGTTGAAACTTAAGAAAGATTTTTTACCTGAAAAGTTGAATGTGATGATGTAATTTTGTGCTATATTCACTGTTGAGAGATTGTGTTAATTACACTTTACTTTTTATATTTCTCATATTTTTTGTAGAAACATAAGCCAAACTCTAGCTCCTAATTTATCTGTAAGCCAATGCATGATCACAATAAGTCAATTTGTTAATAGCATTATACTAATACTGTGAATTGAAATTTTAGTTGTTTGATAGGAAGAAGCTACCAGTGTCACCTAAAGCACCTCATTTAATAGTAAGCTATGAAACTGTGTATTATGAAACTTTCTCTCTTCTTTACTTAATAGAAACTGAAGCTTCATAATCCAAAATCAGCAGAAGTGGATAGTGATAAGAATGCATTTATTAGTTGCCTTTCTGAATAGTCTTGATTAATCTAGCTTTACTGCTCTTATTACATTTTTGCTTTTATTTTTAGAAACTACTAAAGCATCTTGAAATGAAGAAATACGATCAAGTCCAGAGAAATGAAAGAATGGATACTCCTCTCCATGCCATTGTACGAAGTGACAGAAAAGATAAATCAGACTGTCTATTGATACTAATGGTGTTCAGTGACTATGGGACTGAGAATATTGATATACCTGCTGCTTTTGGTAATTCAGCATTGCACATTGCAGTCCAGGTAATAACAATAAATTTTTTTACTCTACATTTTTATTCATTGCATTTAATGTGTGTGTCCTGCCTTCCTCCTATGTAGAAAGTGGATTATCAATGGTTCAACTACTCTTAGTATTTGGTGCAAATATTAATGCAATTAATGATAAAAAGAGAACCCCACTTGACATGCTCATCAACGGAGGCAATGACAAAATATTTTCCAAAATCATCGAAGAACTGAAAAGATTTGATGCCAAGCATGGTCAGCAGGTAGTACCAGTATGAAGAGAAAAGCGGCATCACTTTACAAGACTAATGTCTATTTCAGTCGATATGCCAGAGAGACAAGAGAAACTTACTGATCATCAGCAAAATCGAAGATTTGAGAGTATAGGAATGGGGATTGAAAAACAAAGAGCACTGGTAAGTAATGGTGAAATTGTAAATGGTGAAAAATTGTTTATAGTTTACTCTGTTTAATGCCTAGTGAATGCATGTGCATGATGATAACAGTGTATTGTGTGGAGGGTAATGCGAATGAAAGTACTTATTGAATCTGAATGTCCATGTTGACCTGTAATTGCAGTTTAAGTTATGTATTTAGAGTTCTCTCTTTCTTTTTCATGTAGTCTATTGATGGTTTGTCTCCAGCAGTAATTGCCCAAAAGTTAGAGACAAATCTGAATGAGTTGTATGATGAGTATGATTGTATCCATAACTTTGACATGCAAATGACAATTGGGCTTCAACAGTTTGAGCTAAATCGTTGGAAGAGGACATCATCATCAGCTATGAAGTTTAATGTAAGAGAAATAGAGAGAGCCAACTCCATTTCTTCTCTTTCCTTCATTAGGTACATGGTGGTAGTCGTATTGTTTCTTGATGGAGGTGGAATAAGAGGATTGATACAAATTGAAATAATGAGCATCATCGAACAACGTACGGGGAGGAGCATCACTGAACTGTTTGACTGGATAGTAGGGACCAGCACTGGAGGAGTTGTATGGTAACTTGGTAACTGGGTAAACTAGTGGTAACTTGGTAACTCAGTAACTTGGTAACTCAGGTAACCAGTATTAACTGGGTAACTTGGTAACTATAAGTAACTTGGTAACTCAGTAACTTGGTAACTCAGTAACTTGGTAACTCAGTAACTTGGTAATTGTAACTGCTGGGTAACTTGGTAACTCAATAACTTGGTAATTGTAACTGGGTATAACTTGGTAACTCAGTAACTTGCATCATTTACAACAATTCAAACAGTATTTCTCAAAAACACAAGCGCTGAAGGAGCTGCAAACTTCAGTGCAAGTAGAGCTATGAGCTAGAGGATTCTCCAGCATTAATCTTAAATGAACCACTCTTGTAACAAAGAAAGCATAGTTTCCGGTATTAATTTTGATGATTTAATTTAATTTAATCATGATTTTACAAGATGCAAAAACAAAAACAAGATAAGCATAATACAGAAGAGGAGAGAGAGAGCAAAAAACAGGCACCTTGAAGGGCTGCCAGTAAGTTCTACTGACACCCAACAAACAAAATAGAACAAATAAAATAAAATACATAAAATAAAATAACAACATGAAACAACTGAATCAGAAAAGAGAAACATACATGTACATACATATACATCACAAAAATGATTAGAAAAATAGTGACAGAAATAATCAGAGACCTCCACAGTTTAAGTAGACTGACCAAAGGGTAGATACTAGATAGATAACTCCTGATGCATATTGAGGAGCCATAGGGGGAGAATGTCTTGTACCCAACATTAACCAGGGACACTCTCCTTAGTCTCCTATACACAAGTGGAACTGCCTCCTAACAGGGGACTACCTTACTCCTATGTAGCCCAGTGACCCAATTATATCGCCCTAAAACAGTGTGCTTATAGAAGATTCAGCAAAAATTGATGCATCATTATCCCTACCATACGATCCTATATCCACCATAGCAAAAGTATAATTTGAATCACATACAGCTAAGAGAACCATACTGTGAAAATTCTTGTAATTGTAGTATGCTGAACCTGCATTCTTGGGACATTCAATACTAACATGCTTCCCATCTATAGCCCCCACACAGGTTGGAAAATTCCATTCATCACTGATTAAAGCCCTTGGCTATGTTTTTCCAATCCTCAAGACTAGCAGGGGCTTTGTCAATGAGGTATTTAGAATGCAAGGCAGTCCATATTGCATCACATGTTTCATGTATTATTTTACATACAGTTGAGCGACCAATCCAAAAACTAAATGACTGTGTCTGCTGAGAATCACCGGTATAGATAACGTAAGCAGACAGCTAATCTTTCTCCAGCTGATATGACACGTCTTGAACGACAAGATTTCCTCTGAATATATGGTCCAACAATTGACAGCAAATCATCAAATCGCCTTGGTGTCATTCTTATAAATCTGAGTAAAAGATATGACACACAACACAAAAATACAGCACACATGTTTCATGTATTATTCATCATGTACCTGAAAAAATGCTCTGTATCATTAAGTCTTAATTGTGAAAGAAGAGTATTATAAAAACCAAGTCTTTCCCTCTCTCTAAAAATTTTCCTAACCCACAATCGATGCACCCTTTTCTTTCTTAACAAAATGCAGCGTCAATGTAGTGAAATCCGCCATTTTGATTGATGATGGTCAAGTAACCATGGTTATTAAGACTTGTTATTAATTATACTACACGCCCACGATTGCCGTGCAAATTAACAAGGTTACCAGCATAGATATTAGAGTAAATGAAAGGGATAGGAAACCACCGTTCCCGGCAGGAAATGCTAGTTGCTAATACCGTATTATTCTATAATTTTTTCTAATTATCAGTTCTTCAATTAATATCATTGCATTAATATTAATAATAATTATTATTAGAGTATTATATGCTATGATTATAGAGACGATTCAGACGTAGAAGTAGTAGATGTAGCAAGTAATGTTGTTCTGAAACCTCTACTTTTCTGAAGATTCTTCTTTTTGGTGTTTTTGTAGAGCTCTAAAAAAATTTTGGTGTGGCCGAAGCATCTAACTTTCAAGAACTCCTCTATGACTAGGCTATGTATTTTTGCCGAGTCTCCGATGTCTAATCCTTGTGATACAGATGACCAGGACTCCTCGATATTTCTTGATTTTAGCAGATCGGTAGTCGTCTCTAACAAAGGTACACACTTAGAAGATGGTAATATGAGTTGGCGTATTTCTTTTTCCACTGTTTGTAGATGCTCATAAAAATCATTGGAACACTTTACGAGTCCACCCCTATTTATTGACTCTAGCCACTTCTTTGGATGCTGAATGTCTTCTTCCAAGGTGGTATCATCCTCTATGACATCATCAACTTCCTCTAAGAACATCTCCATCTTTTCTGCGAGTAACATTCCTA
>NW_003546597.1:77472-92132 GCF_000090795.2 Amphimedon queenslandica
TTTATTAAGTGAGGAGGATCTGAAAACAAATAGACATATCTTCCGTCGTCACTGGCAGGATTTTTAAATTTGTGTTTCACAACTCCAGTGTCATCTGCTATTAGCTTGATAAATTTCCTATTCACCGAGTTACCATCAAGTGTTATGCTCATTACTTTGAAGCCACATGTTTCCAACCGGATCAGAGACTCGAGAAAGATTGGAACTAATTGTTCCCCGGTTAAATTTGTTGCTGGAAATGAAGCATATGGAAAAGTGAAGTTCGTAAAAAGACCACGAATCATAATGACTAGAACCGTCTTTGCTAGTGTTGGTAATTGCATACCAGTACTGCTATTGTCATCATCTTTGCTATATTTCTGTTCTAGTTCTAGAAGGTGATTGTTTATGTCTCCGATATCGCAGAATCCAACTAGCTCTCCTGTGTCTTTTTTGTAGACTAAATCTTCTTTTATGTACATTTCGTCAGCTAGCAGTGTGATGTGTTTTTGATGTTCATCTAATGATGCTACGTTTGAATCTTGAATCAGTTGTTTGTCGAGCTCTAGCGAAAAACCTGATGTGCTTTTGTAGTAGTGACTGTAGTCCCTCAAAGTTCTCCTGGAAGGTAAATTAATGATGTTACTGGAACGTAATAGTTCATAAGCACTTGAGGATTTGTGAGAAAGATAAAGACACCATTTCACCATAGTTGGGTGCCATCTATGATGTTTTTTTGATTTCTGTATTGCCGTGCTATATTGATTTTTCCAAAAGATTGCTTGAAAGCTATCTTCTGGGTATGATTTGGCAATATTTTCATGGTTTTCTTTCATTATGGTGACTAGATCTGAGTGCATATCATCATTAATTGTGACTAGACTGGCATCTTTTTCAATTTTTTTTTGTAAGTGTTCTATGATTTTTTCTTGCTCATTTATGATTGACTTTAAATATTTCAGCTGTTGCGTCATTTGCTCCTTTGACAAGCATCTATAATTTGTTTGCGCACTTATGCAGGTAACTGGCTGTTTCTCTGTGGCCAGCTCCTTCATCTTCATTGCATTTAATGTGTGCCTGTAACTAATGCAGACAGAACAACGTGACTTTCGTTCCTGCATGTAAGTGCAATTGGTATGCCTGATTGTTCTCAGTGGTTCGTCTTCAAGATATGCTACACAAATTCCTATAATAATATACAATTATAGTGAAAAATATTATTTTGTACAGATACCTTGTCTGTTTTTCAAACTGTTTTCTCTTCTTTCTGCTAACACTATGAAACAGTCATCAGGATTTCCTGGGCATATGTGCAGTGAATTGATATAAAGCAACAGAGAGATGATGTCGTCAAAAGAAGATATAGTTATATTTTTTGGCAGAGATATGTCATGGTGTGTATAAGTGTTTAATACGTAGCTAAGATCTCGGTGTATGATGATAGAATGGGATATTGTAGGTACTTTGCCAGTTATTTCTATGCAACATAATAGTAGTGAATCTTCATCTCCTGATGGTTTCATTTGTGCCCAAGGTTGGGGTAATGCTGTTGATTGTAAGTCGTGCATTAAGTCATTGTAGCTAAACTTTCGAACAGCTCTACTCTTTTGCACCAAATTAACTTTGGCAGTGTTAAATTTATTTCTGGCTGTTTTTTTCCCAGTTGAGAATACTTTCTTACGACCCATGATTGATGCAGACTACCGTGACTGAGTATTGCAATAATGAAGAAGCACCTATCAAGTAATAAACATGATAAATGGGCTACCAAGGTGTTTACTGTCTTTAATAATTACAACAAAAAATCACAAACCTCAAGCAATAAGTATAACTGTGTCCAAATTGTTATTCACTATTGCTGTAACTGCGCCGGACAAGACTAATTTTTTGAATGGTCCGCAGGACTCATTGCGCGCGCAAATCACATTGTACCGGAAAAAACCTATTTATCAATCAATCATAAAAAATAATTTTATTTTGAAGTCAAAAATTAAATGCCACTGGAACATAGATGATGAAACTGGATTAAAACTGTGATTAGTTTATAATCATGTATTTTAACTTAACTGTACCATAAACTACACACATTTGGATTATTTTAATTGTTCATCTTGATATAAATGTGACATCTGAACTATGCATTCATGTATAATGTTTAAAGTTTGTCTAAAATGGTTGAATAATTTTATTTTATTCATCTAATGAAATGCAGAAAACAAAATAGGTGGAAGACCTGCGTATTTAAATTAGTAATTTATATTAAAATATTCAAGCCTGGGATATTTGTTATTATTGAATTAAAGGTACAAAACAAAGCACATTTTTGGCCTTTTTTAAGGCTTAGATTTCACAACCTTACAGTATTTCCTACTGCAAAATGTTTCAAGACCTCAGTTATAACATTGGTCAAATGTTTATATATACAAATACAAGGTTAAAAGAAACATCTTTCAGAAAAAGGTACAAAACAAAATCGGCAGTCAGGACAACTTGACAGACACAACTTGGAGCAGGATATAATTCCGGCCATTAGTGCAGTGCTCCTGAACCAGGTATCAGTGGATAGATATGATCCTGATCTTAGCAACTGACCTAAAAATAATAGTATATTCAATTATAAAACATGAATTATAAACTGTAAACTCGAGTGATGGTCCTCCATTTTCCTAGTTTCCCGGCAAGAAAAACGACAACTTGCATACGTCGCTAGGCAACGCATGACATGCCTATAAATTTTACGGTGGTTTCCTATCCCTTTCATTTACTCTAATATCTATGGTTACCAGTAGTAGCAATTAATACTCTGTGTACCACGTGTGCGTGTTCTAGCATTAATTGTACAACAAATACAATCATAATGGGAACCAGCCTTAATATGCTTAAATTTAGGACCGCGCCGGGCGCGCCGCTGACCCGGCCCAATGGTGAACAATAGTGAGACTATTGTTCTCGAGATTGTTCTACTTAATTGTTTTCTATCTGTGAAACTCTTCAATAATGATTGATTTGTGTCAGTGGAGGGCTAGAATAGGATCCTATAACTGCTCCCGCCATTGGTCACAATCCAGTGCTTGCCGTAGTAACGTTACCGGTAACATTTACCGTTGTAATAATGGTATCAGCAACAGATATACTTCTACTACACAAATGGAGACCCGGCCTAAACTCATTCTGTCTATTTTCTGTCTCTTTATTCTCCTATTCATAGCTGGAGATGTTGAACTTAATCCTGGACCCACTCTTACAGGTAAAATGATATGCATGCACCGGCTACTAGTATAATCATTATTGTACTTAGATAAGCCAACAAGAGATGAATTGGTTGAGTTATTGAGTCGTTCAGAGTTTACTGCTGGTACTTGGAAGCATTTTGTCTGCTCTCTGCCAAATATGACATCAGAAATTATTGCTCGTATCAAACAAGAAGAGGATGCTGTGGATCCAAAGAAAGAGGAAACTAGCTCTGACAATTACATGAGTGCTGTAGCTCAGTCTTGTCTTGATAATATTCCTAATTTAACTTGGAAAGTGATTACGCTGGCTCTTATTGATGCAGAAGAACTTATTCTGATTCGTCAAGTTATAATGAATTTGTCCGAATGTTCTTGTTTGCAAGGTAAAAACAATTTGTTTTATTTCTGTGTTTTATTGTGTTTTTGTGCTATAGGCCTAGATGAAAGTACAAAAATATACTTGACAGTTCAAAAAATTATGAGACGGCATTATGTTCAGTTAAAAGAGGTGACAGAGAGTTGGTTACAAAATTTTGCTGATAAAATGTATTCTGGTGACATGACTAGTACAGATGTCCATAAATCTCCAACCTTTCATAATATTGCACATGAGTTCACTTGTAGTTTAAAACTTTATGAGGACATAACAAAGCTAGAAGAGAAATGTCAATTGTTTTTAGCCATCCTTTCTAGCAATGGAGGCCCTGCAAAATTGGAAGCAAGAGCACTGGCCAAAGACCTGGAGCAAGAAGTACTAAAAAAGCACAATATCAAATGGACACTCAAGCATAAAGAACATGGAATAGAACAAAATTCAGAGATTGAAGTGAACGCTGAAGGTGAAATTGCTACTACACTTGATGAACTGAAAGGCAAATTTTCAACACTAGCCATAAAAATTAGAAAACATTACCATGAGTCTGCAAAGTATAAAGCTATTGATGTTGCACGAGTTATGAATGAAATATCAAAAGATAAAGAATATACAGATTTACCTACAATTGATGCCGTCTTTAGTGCCGCTTGTTATGACTTTTTGAACTGCTCAGTGATAATGGACTTTGTGAAGCAAGTCCCACTAGATGATGATTTGCAATCAGAGTTTCAACAATACATGAAAGAACTGAAAGATTTTAAAAAATCAACTACATTGCGACAACTAGTGAATCAAATTAAGAAAGCTGTGCAACCGAAAGAAGAATTGCCTCAATTAACTTGTGTTGTTGTCGTTAAAGTAACCGAGGATTATGATAATAAAACAATTGATCATCTTGAAGTACTAAAAAAATATATATTTGGACCCAACTCAGAATTTCTTGAACTAGTCAAAGTTAGGAAAGGATCGTTAACTCTTACGTTCTTGGCCCCATCAACATTGCAACAAACTTTTATTCTCAGGATAAAGGCAATACACCAATACATTCTCTATATTGGTGTTTTTCAAATTATTATTAATGATCGAACAATCGTAGTCATTGATGGAGGTCAATTTCCCCCTAATTTTTCTTTAGAGGAATCACTTATTTTCGCAATTGTGAGCGTGCATAATGCAAAGGACACAGAATTTGAGAGGTTAGCATTTCTCCTACTACATCTTGATATCAATATTAATTATAAAAATGAAAAGGGATTCAGTGCTTTATATCTAGCTTCTGAAATTGGTCATTACCAGCTCGTTGAAGCATTGCTTAAAAAAGATGCATGTGTGATCAACATTCAAGATGACAATGGATGGACACCTTTGATGGCTGCCAGTGCTGATGGGAAATATCAAGTTGTCGAACTTTTACTGACTAAAAATCCAGAAATAAACATTCAGAGCAAAGATGGATGGACTGCATTGATGCTCGCTTGTCGTTATAGACATCAAAACACAGCTGCAATTTTACTATCAAAAAATCCTGACATCAGCATTCAGAATAAACGCTTTGGTGTGACCGCTTTAATTATTGCTAGTGCTTCAGGATTACCAGTTGTTGAAACCATTCTCAATAGAGCTAAGCCCTCTGACATTAATATTTGCAGTAATGAAGGAATGACTCCTTTGATGATGGCTTGTCAGCAAGGACATTACCAAACTGTTAGACTCATACTCAGCAAAAATCCCGATCTCAATATTCGAAATAATGTTGCTGGATGGACTGCATTGATGCTTGCATCTAGTAAGGGATATCATCAGATAGTTGAATTATTGCTTAGTAAAGATCCAGATATTAACATTAAAAGCTTTGATGGAATGACTGCTCTTTTGCTTGCTACTGATAAGGGGCAAATTCAAGTTATTAATTCTTTACTTAAAAAAAATCCAGATATGAATGTTCAAGGTTACGATGGAACTACTGCTTTAATGCGTGCTTCAAACAAGGGATTTTACAATGTTGTGGAACTTTTGCTGAGTAAAGATCAAAATATCAACATTCGGGGCGATAGAGGATCAACTTCTTTGATCATGGCTAGTTGCAACGGCCATCACCAGGTTGTTGAGCTCTTACTGAGTAAAAATCCAGATGTTAACATTCAAGATTCTGATGGGTTTACTGCCTTGATAATTGCTTGTGTAAAAGGACACCATCGAGTTGTTGAAGTTATATTGAGAAGTGATCCAGATTTAGATGTTCAAGACAAAGAAGAATGCACTGCTTTGATAAATGCTTGCTTGATGAATCATCACAAAATTGTTACACTTCTTTTGAATAAAAATCCAAACATCAATATTCAAGACAATAATGGATGGACTGCTTTGATGACTGCTAGTAATTTTGGACTTTACCATGTTGTTCAACTCTTACTAAATAAAGATCCTGAAGTTAACATCCAGAGCAAAGATGGATGGACTGCTTTAATGCTAGCCTGTCAAGAGGGACATCACCAGGTTGTTGAACTTATATTGTCTAAAAATCCAGATTGTAATATTCAAAATAAGTATGGATTGACTGCTTTGATGCTAGCTTGTGAAAATGGACAAGAACAGGTTATCAAATTATTGTTAAGTAAAGGTATAAATGCTAACATTCAAGACAATGATGGATGGAGTGCATTGATGCATGCTTGCCAAAGAGGATACCATCAGATTATTAGCCTGCTATTAAGTAACAATGTAGACATTGAAATTCCAAGTAAGGATGGCACTAAGGCACTCACTTCAATCTTATTATTATCTAAATCAATGATCAAAAATTTGCAAAATAAATGCAGTGGATGGGCTTCACTAAATATATTACTCATGGATCATTCAAAATCGTTAGAGCTACTTCTCAACTGTCATCCTAACCACATGCATATCTTGGATGGCATGGAGCTTCATTCATTAGCTGTGGCAGCATGGGCAAATAACGTGGAAGCTGTTGAGATTTTAATAAAGAAATGTGACGTCACTCCAGAAAATATTAGTAGTGCTTTTACCCAAGCATGTTATCAAGGCCACTCTTCAGTCATGATTCACTTGTCAGAGAAGGTATCTACTCTTTCAGTTAATGAGAGAAAATTATTAGTAGCAGCTGCTAAAGGAGATTTAGGAACATTAATTGGTATGATTATGAATGATGGACCTGATGGTATGAGTCCAGATTCTCGACTCGTAGCTGGTATAACTCCATTAATGATAGCAGCTTCATGTGGACATGTTGAATTAGTTGAGGCACTAATAGGAGTTGGAGCTGATGTTAACATAACTGACATTGAAGGGAACACTGCACTGGATGTGACCAAAAATATCAAGTTATACGATCGAAAGGATATCATTACATTATTAGCTGATATCCCTGCTGATGTTGCTTTGCCAGTTTCATCAATTGAAAAGAAAGAAAAGAAGAAAATATTCATTACAAAACCGTTGGAATTCTATTTTAGCAGGCTTAAGTCTGTCTTAATGAGAGCATATAATCCAGCAGCTGAAAAAAAGAAGAAACAAAGAGCTTCCTTTGGAGCATCAATGGCACCATTTGCAAAAAATGACACACAACGATGGGTGCAATAGCTGGTTTATATGGTATTGCTTCTTTGCTGACTATACTTGTAGATCTGGTAGTTTTATTAAAGATTTATAATAGTTATGCCTTGTGTTAGTAGAAATAGTAAATATTCTTAGTTCTTTAATAGTTATTATTTTGCATAAAAATTATTGTTTTTTGATTTTAAATAATTCAATGCAGTGGCGTAGCTACACTGGGCCTGTGGGGGCAAGTGCCCTTATAACTGCTTCCTGTGCCCCTACAACTAGGCAAGAGAAAAAAGAGATACAAGTTTAAAACTGACTGTTCAAGCTAATTCTGATATCCAAAATAGCAAGTTAAAATAAGAGTATTACACTGATATAGATTTACCAGTATACGTATAGTGCCAGCAAGTAAGACAAAGATAAAGTGATAGCCAACAAATATGGATACTGAATCGACAATAACATCATAACAACAATAATCAAAAAAGTCTTTTAGAATAAAGTGTGTGTGCTTATATAGAATCAGAGAATTAAGTTCTAGAATGTTCTGAGCAATAGTAGTGTTAACTGTTAAACAAAGTGAGAAAGTGTAATTGTATTGCAGAGGCATGCTAATGTGTTAATAATTAATAAAGGTAAATTAACAATACTGTGTATACATGTAGATGCATACTCTATATACAGCATATGTACATGTGTAATTTATTTGAAATTGTTTCACTGATGCATAGAGAGGTGACCCTAATAATGTGTGTCTATGTACTGAAAGCAATCAGCGAGAGTATAACCTCCTCCACCAGGAACACTCACACATCATGTACTCCCTCTCATACAGACTCCACAATAGGAGCAGGATACTATCCATGGATGGGTTTGGATCAAGAAGTGTCATAGTATTAGAGACACTTGAGAGATTAATGGAAACAACTGGTCAAAGTGTCACTGACATGTTTGATATCATTTGTGGCTCTTCTTTTGGGAATGAGCACCAACTAATGTGTGATGTGAAAGAGCCAAAGTTAGTTTTATTCCTTCCCCCCTCTCTCTCTCATCTCCTATTATTGTGTATCACCATTTTAATCTCATTCCTTTCCTTAGGGTGATGGTATTTGCTGTTAATAAAGCCACTACTGATCTGAAGTTGCATGCATTCAATAACTGCTTTGATGATGAATTTTCTCAAGGTAGAAAATTGTACATACATGTACATGTACTTGTACATCAATATGGCCAATAATGATAATATTTGATGCATTTTTGTAATTTATTTTTAAGAGCAAGTAACTGTCAAAATATGCATCATTCCTTGTAATAAAATTTAAAATTGAATTATTTGTACTTTTTCTCCCCCCCCCTCTCTCTCCTCTCATACTATTGCAGAGTCAGTACTAACAGTGGCCCATTATGTCTCAATATCTCCAATATCAATCGCTAACAACACAGACTATGTATCAGCATCACTCATTGCCAACAATCCAACGGATTATGCTCTCACACGTCTACAGCAGTTCTACTACCAAAGACACGAGCAGTGTCTTGTGTCGGTTGTCGTTTCCTTAGGGACTGGTATCTATGTTCACAGCAAGATGGGGTCCTTTCCTCGTATCTCCTCACTCAAGTTTCGCTCAAGAAGAGCTTATCACAGATTACAGAACTTTGTGCTTTTGTTGAGAAACTCTGTGAGTTGATGCAAGTGTTGGTGTACATGTACATGTATGTATATTCAGCATGTGTATTTTTGATCAGCAATTACATTTGTACATGTATGTCAGGGTTTCCCACAAAGCATGCTAAGTGAACTAAACAGCATCATGCTTTATTAGTGAGCGTACATGGCTTTTGGAGCAAATTTAAAATTCATTTTTGATCAGCATCAGCTCAAACTTTCTATGCAACATAAGTACATGTATGCATGTGTATGAGGAAAAACTTTTAAAATGGCAAATTCTCTTTTTTTAATTTTGGTGAAATTTGGCCCAAGACCCGTACAGGGACTTTGGCCTGATTTTTGAGCAACTTTAAAATTTCTACACAACATATGCACACATATACATGTATCAGAAAAATTAATGTGCATACATGTAAGACTTTCTTCTTAGTGATTTGTGAAATTATGAAATACATGTACATGTACAACTGTACAGTACAGGTCTTTGACCAATTTTTGAGTAACAGTCAAAATTCACTGATAAGAAGCCAAAATTCTGTGGGACACCTTGATGAAGCGTTAGAAAATTATTTTTTACACTACTACATGTACATGTATGTGTACATGTACATGTACATTATTATTTATTCATATTATTTATTTTTTATTTTATTATTTTATTTTTATTTTATAGTTAATCCAGTCTGACACAGTCAGTGCTAATTGTGCCTCTCGCTGTAAGTCTTTGCATATACCCTACTGTCGATTCAGCCCTCATCTCAAGGAGAAGGTTTCAGTTTTCGAAACTGAGACTCGTAAACTCTTAAACTCGGTATTACGTACCAGGATCGAGCTACAGAACATGCGGTGTGGCTTTGAAGAGCTTAAAGAATATTTTGTAAAAATCACAAAGACCTACACTACTTCTGGAAGTGGCCTGGGAGGAGCTTCCTGTATGTTCACAACCAGCGATGCCCTCTCACCTTCTGATCTGATACCTCACACTAAATCGACTGAAACCAACTCATCAGGTATGGGAATGAAACTCAGTGTGTATGGGAATGAGACTATGAGTCTCAAAAATTTATATAAAGAGAAAATGACTTCATAAGTTGCTTTTATTTTTTTAGATGATGATCTGCAACGAAAGCACTTTCTATGGCGATGCAAGTGTTTCAATCAGATATGAATTCACCAGATATAATTATTGCATCCATCACTCACCTACTACTCTTCCCCAGCTCATGCAGTATCCTGTTTCATTTCAGTCACCACTCACAGTGTCACATATATATAGTTCATGCATACAGTACTCTCACATGCATTTATGGAAAAATGAACAATAAAAGTCGAAAATATAAAAACTAAAAAGGAATCAAATTCAGGCTTGCAAGTTTAGAACTCACCTCCAATAAATTAGTATCCATGCACCTAATACACACAACATACACTGTAGATACAATTCATTGTTTTGTGCACCTTTCATTCAGTATCACACTGATGCATACATTACTTAAGAGAAATGATTACGTTGCCCATATTATTATTATTATTATTATTATTCAGTTATTATCCTCATGCTCTTAATCCTCTAACAAGATTCTCATTACTGTAATTATTATTATAATTGTTATATATTACCCACCTTAAGTATCATAGCTCAGTATGTTATTGTGTGAATTTGACATCTTTGTTATCCCCTCATTTTAATCTTTATTATTACCATTATTATTTTTTATCTAATCTAATATTATTGGGGCGAGCATAAGCGAGCCCCACTCAGGCGAAGTCTCCCTCCCTCCGTATGTATGTATGTATGCACGTACGTCTCCAGTCACGCCTATTCTGGTCACACCCCATGTGTGCACAATATCTATTTAAAAATCAATGATCTAATGCGGTAGCATTCTAATGAAATATTTTCATTGATGTGGGTGTGGTTGCAATGAAATTAAAATGGCACCTACCTTAGCCAATCTTACTTGCAGCAACATAGGACTGATCTCTTGTCAAGACACTTCCACAGCAGAGAAAATTCAAGAAAACACACATAAATCTTCAAGTTTTTATTAATTATGGTTGAATGACAGAATATAAAAGCACTTCAAATGGCTCATCAGAGAAAAGAGAGTCTAAAAGTACTGTGCTTGAAAATATCATAGTAAAAATTAAATTATACTTATTAAAGTTACAACTGAGATTCTTCACTGCTAATAAAGCTAGAAGAGCAAGCTATAAAATTTCCTTGCATGCAAGTCACAAGTTCTGAGCTGCTCTGCATGTGTATCATTCAATTTACAATTTGACAACAACATTAGCCTTTGTGACATCTAAACATTGTATATTGCCATGCTAGCTTGTGCTCGCCCCTTCAATGTTCTACATTCGCCTAGTTATTATTATTATTCATTATTGTTATTATTATTATTATCATTCATCTATGTAGCAGCATCATCATCACATTTCCTTTTTTGTATTATACAATAAATTTGATTATAAAACTCTCAATGAACAGTTGAAAAGAGAAGGAGGGTCTCATTTCCGATGAATAATGACACTAGTTGATGTCACCGTTTCCTTTGATTGTAATCGATGATGTTCATTGCACAGTCAAAGGCCGGTCATTCCATATAAGGAAATGAGTGGGCGTTGGCTTTCGTGGTTAGTGTGGTAGCATTATATTAATGGTGGATGGTGGAAACGCTCCTTTTGTCAGTGTTTGTTTATGGTCCTTTTCCTTGGGGAGAAAGAAACTATTTTGAACTATTCCAGCCGTTGCTGAGCCTAGGCTTCCTGTAGCTCCCTAGCCTGTTGGTTTTCATTTTCATCTAGGTGAGTTGTAATAATTATTGTAAAGGAACTTGTAAACACTAGTCTATACTACTATGAGTTGTAAGCCAATTATTAAACTTTTTGCAGGCTGAGTGCTCTCTTTTTACAAGTACCTAAACCATATCTATGCCTAAACTTACAGTACCCTATTACTTCTAACTCTTAACTGTGTTAGTTCTTATCATTTGACGTAAACGCCTAGCCTAGACTATATGCCATCTGGTCTGCATGTGTCAGTTGGTGTGTACAGTTGTGAGTGGTAGCTATTTCTGTTTGTTCTAAATAGATGCTTGTTTCCTGTTTCTCTCCCTCTTCTCTGTCCTACTCTCTTTTCTTCTCAGTCATATTTTAACAATGGCTACCTCAAACTCAGATAAAGTACAAGAGCCTTCCTCCAATCAGTACAGGACGAGTGCCTCACCTGGGGTTGTATGCTTTAGTGAGCCAGAAATAATGCCAGAGAATGATAAGATGAAAATAAAAGGAGCCCAACATGATGGCTATCATAAAGCTTGGAAGAGAAAAAATGCTTTGAAAAGGAAAAAAATTAGTGACACTGGGCCATCTGAGACTGCCAGGGAGTCATTTAATAATGGAGGCTCTTTTAAAAAATCAAACTCAAACCCTGAGCTACACCAGGGAGGTGAAGGAGAGGGAGCTGATGAGCAGCAGCCACGTCGAAGAGGTGTCCAGTTTCTTCAAGTTCCATCAAACAGACGCCTTGTCACAAGATCAGCTGCAAGGATATCACGGATAAGGCCTTCACCTCTTGTGACCAGCTCATTAACATGTTATAGCAATATGAATGAGATTGATGGAGACATGGAGCTGGTTCCTAAATTAGATTTTAGGCAGTATCACCTTGATGTAGACAGTGATGAAAATGATGATGATAGCAGTAATGAAGGAGAAGGAAAGGAGGTTGATGAAGAATTAGAGGGACAGGAACTTGAAAAGTTGATGAATGGTCTTATTGTAGATCCCTCCTCTATGCCTCAAAACCTTCCTAATATTCATCATACAAAGCAAATATCTGGTGTTTCACTCACTGGCTATCAAGGAGATGAAGAAGTGTTGTCAGAGGATGACCGCTGGCTGAGTAGGCCTAGTGACGATGCAGGAATGACCCGATTACACAGTCAAGAGCTTTTAAATGAATTGTTTTTCAAGTTTAAGTATGTTCGCTCCTCTTTGAAGCATCATGGGAGGAGGAGGACTTTCAGGAAACGTGTAGCCACAGAAAGTACAAGAAAGATCAGTGCACTGAATATGATTCAGAAGAGAAATTCTGATGCCATTATAACTAATGATCACTCACTGAGTGAGGAAGAGGAAGATAAAGAAGAGTTGGAAAAAAAGAAAGAAGGAGAGAGGGAAAAGGCTCGGAGAGCAACAATGCAAGCAGATTTTAGTTTGTATGAAACGAAAAAGAAAAAGAAAGAGAGAAAGGTCTTGGAAAGCATTGCTGGAGCTGGGGCAAATTTGTCACCACCACAGAAAAAAACAAGAGCCCAGAGTGTTCATGAATCTGCAGGCCCAACCAGTATTACTGTAAGTTGAAACTTAAGAAAGAGTTTTTTACCTGAAAAGTTGAATGTAATGATTTAATTTTGTGCTATATTCACTGTTGAGAGATTGCGTTAATTACACCTTACTTTTGATATTTCTCGTATTTTTTGTAGAAATATAAGTCAAGCTCTCCTGATTTATCTGTAAGCCAATCTGCACGATCACAATAGTCAATTTGTTATTAGCATTACTAATACTATGAGTTAAATTTTTTTAGTTGTTGGGCAGGAAGAAGCCGCCAGGGTCACCTAAAGCACCTCATTTCATAGTAAGTTATGAAACTGTGTACCATAAAACTTTCTCTCTTCTTTACTTAATAGAAACTGAAGCTTCATAATCCAAAATCAGCAGAAGTAAGTGGATAGCGATAAGAATGCATTGATTAGTTATGCATTCATTAATTGCCTTTCTGAATAGTCTTGATTAATGTAGCTTTACTGCTCTTATTACATTATTGCTTTTATTATTAGAAACTACTAAAGCATCTTGAAATGAAGAAATACGATCAAGTCCAGAGAAATGAGAGAATGGATACTCCTCTCCATGCTATTGTACGAAGTGACAGAAAAGATAAATTAGAGTGTCTACTGATACTAATGGTGTTCAGTGACTTTGGGACTGAGAATATTGACATACCAGCTGCTTTTGGTAATACAGCATTGCACATTGCAGTTCAGGTAATAGCAATAATTTTTTTACTCTACATTTTTATTCATTAGATTTAATGTGTGTATCTTTCCTTCCTCTTATGTAGAAAGGGGATTTATTAATGGTTCGACTACTCATAGTATTTGGTGCAAATATTGATGCAGTCAATGATAGAAAGAGAACTCCACTTGACATGCTCATCAATGGAGGCAATGACAAAAAATTTTCCAAAATCATTGAAGAACTAAAGAGATTTGATGCCAAACATGGTCAGGAAGTAGTACCAGTTCGAAGAAAAAAGCATCATTTTACAAGACTAATGTCCATTTCAGTCGATCTGCCAGAGAGACAAGAGAAACTTACTGATTGTCAGCAAAATCAAAAATTTGAGAGTATAGGAATGGGGATTGAAAAACGAAGAGCACTTGTGAGTAATGGTGAAATTGTGAATGGTGGAAATTGGCAATAGTTTACTTTGTTTGATGCCTAGTGAATGTAATTGATAACAACAGTATATTGTGTTGAGGCTAGTGTGAATGAAAGTGTATATTTTACTTATTGAATCTGAATATTCATATTGACTAGTAATTGCAGTTTAAGTCATGTATTTAGAGTTCTCTCTCTCTTTTTCATGTAGTCTATTGATGGTTTGTCTCCAGCAGTCATTGCCCAAAAGTTAGAGACAAATCTGAATGAGTTGTATGATGAGTATGATCGTATCCATAACCTTGACATGCAAATGGCAATTGGGCTTCAACAGTTTGAGCTACATGGTTGGAAGAAGACATCATCTTCAGCTATCAAGTTTAATGTA